>NW_003852434.1:9519851-9540009 GCF_000181295.1 Otolemur garnettii
TTTTTTTATCTTTCACCCTCCCATTAAACCAGCTCAGTGTGACTACCCTTTTGGTGCCCAGATACTAACTTCGATAATTTCGTGAACTTTTTCTTCCTTAGATTTTTTTCCTCTCTCTTACTCCCTTTAACTTATAAACATGTCGTGAATTCTATGACGAAATTCGCCAGTGATATACACTCACCAGTGCCCTAACTGAGTACAGAGTTAAATCTCTTTTCTTTCTCTGTGTCGGATCCTGTGAGAAGTTACTGCTTGCAACAGAATAAAGGGAAGGGCTGCCTCTCTATTCTCACTCACTTGCTCCTTGACGCACCACCTCTGGGTCCCACCGGGCCACGGCAGAACCTGGAGTAGGAAAGAGCAACAGGGAAAGAAAGGATTATTTGACAATACTACAGTAAGTCTGGCTTCATGCTCCCTGCCCCGGCGAAGTTTAAAGCTTCCTCACGCTAAGCCTCTCTGAATACAGATCCCTTCAGGGGAGCAAGGCCTCTCCCCCAGCTTCCTCCCATTTCTTACAGTTCCCAGTGGCCTCGTATGGTATTGACCGCTGGGGGTCCACTCTGTTTGTAAGACCATCATCTGGCCTGGGGTCCTTTTCTCATTAAAGTCTTTTTCTTTGTTTCAAATATTATAGGGGTACTGATGTTCTGCTTTTGTTATGCTTGAGTTGGGGCCGTCACCCTGATGGTGTTCAGTGCACCTGTCAGGTGGGTGACCCCCATCACCCCCTCTCCCCTCCCTGGGCTTGATTTCAGTTAGTTCCAGTGTAATGGCGAGTATGTGTGGTGGTGGTTTTTCTATTCTTTAGATACTTTACTTAGGCTAATGGTCTCCAGTTCCAACCTCATTGTCACAAATGGCCTTAATGCATCCTTCTTCGTGGCTGTGGTGTACATAGTCCACATTTTCTTAATCCACTCATGAACTGGTGGGCACCTGAGTTGATCCCACATCTTTGCACTAGTGAATTAGGCTGCAATAAACATTCAAGCATAGGTGTCTTTGGATAAGATGACTTCTTTTCCTTTGGGTACATACCCAGGAGTGGGATTGCTGGATCAATTAGTAGGTCTACTTTCAGTTCTCTGAAGAACCTCCAAGCTGTTTTTGATAGACTTGGAGTCATTTGCATTCTGACCAACATGAGGACATTTCTTCCTTCCACTCTGCGCCCACACCAGCATCTACGGTTTCTGAACTTCTCAATAAAAGCCATTCGAACTGGAGTAAGGGAATCCTTTTAAAGCAACTAAACTATCTCAGTTTCCATGGCTGATTCTGACTCTGCTCTGCTGCACAGACCACTAGGCCGGAGTCTGGACGTGGTCCAATTACAGCCTCTGAGTGGCCTCCTTGAAACCCTCCCGAAATTTGATGTGAAGAAGCAGCATGGCGGGGGCGGGGGGGTGATGCCCCAGTGCAGGCTTCTCTGAAGAAATTGCCCCCTCTAATTTTTCCATTTTTAATCTTCTGGTAACTTGATATGCTGAGAAGTTCAAAAGAGTCAAATAACTGGTTTTCAGCCAAGTCCTTCAAATTGTTCATATGGTTCTGTATTCTATTGCACATGGCTGCCGCAGTCCACATCCCCTCCGTCAAAATCTCCACGTTGTCACCTGTTTCACTGTTTCTCGGTTATTTCTCACGTGGCTTGTCATTCACTCAATTCTTGTGGCTTTCCAGGGTTTTAGTGTCTGCTACTCTTTTGAAATTGCTGCTTTCCTGTCTTCTCTTTCTGCGGATGGCCAACCCCTAGTCTTCTTTCAGAGAGTCACATACTTGTTTCCTCTTTATAAAATCTTCTCTGATGTTCTGGACAAAATTTTTCCCTTTATGATTTTCAGGGCTCATTGCATCTTTATTAGATATAACATACTTTGTATTAAGTTGTAATCTAGAGTTTCCAACTCCCACATTTCATTAATTCAAGGATAAATGGATCTTTACACTAAAACATCTTTGAAATCAGCACGCATCTTGCAGAGAATGCAGTGACATCTCATAATTGCTTGGCAGAGTTTGGTTCTGTTTTCCTCCTATTTTGTGTTCTGTAAAATGATGGTGCCTCTCGCAACTGATGGCATCTTACTCATTCGTGAGTACCTTGAGTTGAGAAACTTTGCGTCATTCCTCTCTCTGTATTTCCTAGCAATGAACATCCTTGCATAGACCAGGAACTCAAAATTTTAATGTTGAATAAAATGTGTGTCCTATATAGTGCTGGGGTATGACCATTTTCTTTAGTGTCCAAAACATTCCCAATTACAATTTCAAATTAAAGAGGTTTTGATGGGAGAGTCATTACTTAAAAAGTAACATTTATTAGTCTACGTGTTGTGATTGGAGCTTTAATGTCATCAGGAAAAAGTTTAATGTGACTTCATTTTCACTCCATTAAAAACCTTGTAACAATGTTATAAATTAGATCTCCAGGGTCATAAAAATATATGTCATAACCCGAATCTGCACAATTTCAAACACATTTGAATATTTAGGGTAGTTTTAGATTTAGAAATCTCCACCATTTATACGCATTAATGTTGTTCATAATGTTACTGATGGGACACAAATATATAAATTGTATCATTTTGGACTGTCCTGTTGTCTATGACGCTAATAAACTGGGACACATTGTAGCAATTAGAGTTCATTTCTTTGCTTAAAATGAACACTTCCTTTTAGTGTGGCCTCATCATAGATTAGCCTTGCTTACACAAAATAATAATTAGAGATTATAAATACAGTCAACTAGATTTCTTATTATTTTAGGGAAAAGTGACATCTATGGGAACAAATTAAACTGAAATAAGCAGTGGTGTGGCATGGCCATCGTGTTTGAATACCTTCCTTTAATTACCAAAATTCTCAACTTACAATCATTCAAGGACACACCTTTACTAACTTGTAGGTAATTTTGTTTACAGTTGTGTGTGAAGGGCTTAGAGTAGGGAAAATAACAATAAAGAGATAGTCTGCAGCCAATGGCAACCCTATCACATCCCAAATGTTTCCTCTTTGGAGGCCAGGAAGCAACTGGAGAAACTCTATAGATGACCACCTCCCTACACTGACAAGTTTGTTTCAGAGATTCTTTTTTTTTTTTAAGTCATACATACATAGATCATGATACATTTATGCCTTTGTGAGATTAAATGCGTTGATTATTTGTACAAATCGGAGTGCTTACAACCTACTAATTAACATAGCTTTCACCTCATTTACTTAATCACAGTGTTAAGACATTCGTGTTCAATACTCGATAGATTTGACTTGGACCCTTACAATATGCTCCATAGTTGAGGTCCCACCATTAACCTCCCTCTATCATCAAACCATCCCCATTCCTTCCCCTCCCCGCCCCTTCCCTCCTTCATCCTGGGCTATAGTTGTGATTCATCTCTCATATGAAAGTCTGAGTGATTATAAGTTGGTTTTATAGCAGTACTGAGTACATTGGATATTTTTTTTCTATTCCTGAGATACTTTACTAAGAAATATATTTTTCCAGTACCATCCATGAGAACTAGGAAACTCTGAAAAAAGAAAAAGCTGAAGATGTTAACAAATGGAAAAATATACCATGCTCATGGCTGGGAAGAATCAACATTGTTAAAATGTTTCAGAGGTTCTGACTCTGAAACAAACTGGTCAACACACAGAGGTCAACATAAAGAACTAGGCTTTGTTTTGTTTTGTTTTGTTTTGAGACAGAGTCTCACTATGTCACCCTTGGTAGAGGGCTGTGGCATCATAGCTCACAGCAACCTCAAACTCCTTGGCTTAAACAACTCTCTTGCCTCAGCGTCCCAAGTAGCTGGGACTACAGGGGCCGCCACAACGCCCAGCTAAGAACTAGGCTTATTGGACTGTTATGTTCATGTGGTGCACGTGCGGTCTGTGAAAATGAGGTCACCTTAAGGAGGTGGTCAGTGTAGGGAGGTGGTCAGCTATACAGTTTTACTGTATTTGAAATGAGAAAAGTTATTTTTCTGGGTGAAAAATCTTTTCATATGCCAGGTGAATCTATAGCTTTCCACTTATCTATTTATTCATTATTTTATTAACTTTGTTCTTAAGTATTTTCTGAGAGTCCCAAGAAACAAAAAGAAATTATTGGCGTTCTAAGAGATTATGTGGTGGTTCATCAAATGATTGGTTACAGGGGCGATAGTTCCTAACTAGAAAATTCAAATTCTATTGTATGAGGTTGTTGTTAGTGAAAATCCTTAGCCATGAATAATAATTACTTTCGTGAAGTGCTAGCTATTCATTGTTCACCATAATCCTGGAAATAGGTGTCATCATACTCATTTTGGATTAAAAAAAAAAACAGAAATGGAGTGAGAACTGACACGTGGTGAAGCCAAGATTCGAATCTGGGCCTCGCTGCTTCTGAAGGGCACATCTGTTCCCCTCTCAGTCCCACTACAGACTGGAAATTTTGTTGTATATTTGCTTTCTATGACTTAGAACTTCTATTAAGGTTAGTCTTAAGGTCATTCAAAACATTCAGATATTAAAAGCAGTGTGTTGAGATTACAAGATGACGTTATCCCTTGCGGGGCTCACCATTGTAGGCCCTGCGTCGAGTTTTGGTTTCCTCCATGAAAGGATTTCCTAATGACCTAGAGCCCTTTGATAGTGGGAGGGAGATAATTCTACTGCAAGGGCAGGGCCACTGGCAAAGTTACTGAGCTTCGGAAGAAAGTCTTAAAAACTTAGATCTGTAAAATCTCTTCAAACTTGGACTGTTTCTGACAATAATGCATAAGGTAGTTGTGATGAAGTAAAACAAGTAAGTTACGCATTGTGGGTTCTGGAGTCATTAGTCAAGGGTTCACATCTGGACTTTTATTCCAAGCCTGTTTTAGGGTTAATTCAGCTCCGGGGGCCTCAGTTTATTCAACTAAAAAAAAGGAGGGGCATAATTGCCTACTGCACACAGCCACTACCAAAATTAACTGAGGAATTAAAAATAAAGACCCTTAATAAGCTATAACGTAGTAGTCACCACACTACGTGGCATCGCAGGGGTAGTGGGGACACTGACACAGCCTGGAGGTTCCGTTACACTCATCTTCCTTAGGAACTTCACCCTTCCCCCAGGGAATTGGTTCATTTTCATTATATAATCCTTATCCTCTCGTTTTAACCATTTTTTTCTTCTTCATATACTTAGAAAGCCTGTGTTTCTCTGTAGTGCCAGGTTCCTAATTTCTTCAGAAATTCAAATGCAGCACTCTCAGTCAGAGAAACCCAGACTGCCTTAAAGTGCTGGCAACACGTTGGGTCTTTCCGAAGCTTCTCTCTGGGCCCGTAACTCCAAGCTAACCTGCAGACACGAGAGTAACTGGCTGTTTCTTACGCCGTTTGTGTGGTCCCTTCTCTCCCACATTCTTAGTCTTCAAAACTATTCCTTAGTCAATGTCAAAATACATCTGACCGTAATGATTAACCATTGTAAAGAAGAAAAAGTAACTGTTACATCTTCCCAGACGGTAAGATGAGTATGCTGTGCTCTTAAGAATTGTTAAAATTAAAATCCCTGACATTTATTTTCTGCCAAACATTGTTCCTTTAAAGACTGAGTAGGATTGTTCTCTCTGGGTCTTAATCCTATTCCATTTCTGTTAATGTAAGGAGGGTTATGGGCAAAAAAAAGAGAGAGAGAGAGAAAATTCCTGAGCTTCACATCATCTGTACTTGTACATTTACTTAAATCTTACTAGCATTTTATAATTTACAAAACTTTGCTCTGAATGGGACACTCAAATATGCAAAATAATACAGCCCACACCTGAGTGTTCCCTCTGTGTGACACAGTAGGTCATGGTCAGGGTGTCAAGTGGGGCCACAGGTTTGGTAATGGATCAAAGTCAGGTCAGGACTTCCCTCCAGGATTTGAAAGGCAAAACTTAGCCCCTGAGGTGATAGGGTGTAGCGGCCAGGGTCTGATACTCTTCAGTTGAAAGAAGAATTAGAAACAAACACAAAAACCCCAAAACCTCGACATTCTTACCCAGTAGAGTATAAAGCGAGCAGGAGCCAGCAAGAAAATGCACAGAAGCTGGGAGGGAAACGTTGAATCACTACAAATTATTAAGAGCTAGTTTCAGGTTTAGTTCCTGGTCGACTTCTTGCATTTGCCTCTTTAAGACAGGTGGGTCTCCTCCCCCTCCCCATATTCTTAGGCTATAATTAGGTTGTAGCTTGGGAGGGGAGAGGAGCGGGTGGATGGGTGGAGGGAGGGTGATTGAAGGGATCACCTCTATGCTTATCTCACAAGGGTACAAGTGAATCTTTCTAAAAGTAGAATATAAACGTCTTAGCACAATAACTAAGAAAATGCCATGAAGGCTAAGTTAACCAGTTTGATGAAAATATTTCAAATGGTATATGAAAACACCACACTGTACCCCATGATTGCATTAATGTACACAGCTATGATTTAATAAAAAGAAAAGAAAAGAAAAAAAGAAAAGACAAGCGAGTCCCTCACACTTTGCCAGTAGCGTAAAACACACAGGGAGAAACATTTTGCTTGGATGCACGAAATCAATTCTTTCAAGAACCTGGAATATCAGTGCTGCCGTGATCAAGGGTAGATTATATTGCTCCAAAACAACATTCAGTCATGGCAAGGAGGCAAGAATAGGAGAATTCTTCTGACCTATAACAGGCCCCGAGACTGTGTATCCAAGTTTCATAAAGCAGCCAATCAGCCAGCATTAATTCTACACTTCTCAAAGCGTTTTAGTTAGATCGGCACTTGTTGGGGCAGGGAGAATAACCACGTACCCTACAGTAAACAGCTAGCTGTTCCCTTTGCCAGAGCACACTGACTAACAATTGCACTTGCTTCAAGAAAAGGTGGGCGGTGGGCACCCCTTTTGGAATCTCCCGGAACTAGAGTATATACATTTTTCGCCCAACCTTACTATCCACAGGGAACAGCCCACACTGGATATCAGTTTGCAGTGCAGGATTATTAAGTTATTCCAGGATGATTCTTTCTCATTTCTCTGTGTCATTAGTGATTTGATGGCACCTGTTAGAATTGCCATAGTGAACAGGCTGGCCGAGCCTTAAAAATAAACTCCTGTTGGCAAGGCTTTATATCTGCAATTTGGAGTGGAATTTTGGCAAATAAAAGATGAGTTTCTGAAGTGATTTTTTGCATGTTTGTGTGTATGATGAATGTGTGGTACAGAATTCTTATCTAAAGAGAGAATAACGAAGTGAAAGCCGTAATCAGATCATTTGCCTAAGTCAAAGCACTTCAGGCTCACTCTATTCAACAATGAACTCGCACAACCGGCCTTCTTACCCCCTTCCTTTATATTTTTCATGGTAATTATTTGTGATGTCTTTTCTCTTGTCATTCAAAATGCATATGCTCACAAACTGGACTTTGCTTTTAGAGATCACTTGTAGATAGAATAAAATGTATCTCCATATTAAACAAGTTACACACAGACACACACACACTCTTATATAGAAGATAATAACTTTATTCATGAGGGTTATCACTTAACAGTCTAAAATGTAAGTGACAGCCAATGAAAATATAAGCCTATTTCATAATTAATATATATATATGCACCTATTAAATAATATTTCAAGGATAAAAGGTTTCTTGTCCAAGGCTGGTCTCCAGCAAGATGTCTTCCCAGAAAAGGGAAGAGCTCGTCCCAGTTTTAGTTCCTGGTGGGGCTGCCGGGACTTACCTGTTCAAGACAGGCAGAGTCCCTCAAACTTCGGCTGCAGAGTAGAACACACAAGGGAGATACACAAGGGCTACCTAAAATCAGCTCTTCCAAGATCCTATGACTGCCATGATCAAGGGTAGATTGGAATATGTCTCCATATATCTCCTGGGAAATTTGCTATTGTCCTATCAACACAAGAGATCTTAGTCATGCCAACCTGACTATCACCGTCTGCATCACCCCAGAGAAGGGTAGAGCTTCCCCACACATAACTGCTGGAGTGGCCAACTCTGCAGCAAGTCACTCAGCTTCACCCGTGTGCCGTGGGACCCCAGCCCCCTGATTGTACCAGCTTCAATGTTGGCACGCCCCTCTCCAAACTGTGCATCACACCTGAAGCCGAGTTCCCTCCCCACCACGCTGCTGTAGTATCCCAGCCCCTCCCTGCCTGGGCCAGGGAATTGGCGAGTGCTTTTGTAATGATGCTGCTTAACAGCCCACACAGTTGGGGGCGGTGGTCTCTTCCATGTTTGGAAGCCTGTGTCAGCCTGAGAATGTGCAGACATGTGGGACCCTGTCCCTGAGTGTCACTGGGTGGAGTGGGTGCTGTCTAGCCACATGCCCTTGTTGGCATGACAATGACAGATCCTATAGAAAAATTATTTACTGGGTTAAGGAATCATAGTCTTCACAACAACTCAACAATGTAATAAAATTATTTTGATTTTAGAATTAGAAATTGAAGACAAAAGGCACTAATTAACTTTTCCATATCCTCTTACGTAGTAATTGATGAGATCAGGTTTTATACCTAGATTTGACTTTTAGATCTTTTCTCTGGAACTTATAGGACTACTTCAATTACTCAGACTATTGAAATAGAGGAAACTCAACTACTCTTTAAGTTAAAACTTAACAAATGTCCTTGAATCAGTGTTGACTAAACAAAGTTTATTGAAATGGCTAAAACCACACAGAGTGCTGGGAGGGGTCAAATATTTATAACCCAACTTGAATGCACATAGGGAGGGGGGATCTCAGTTGTGGGACTGGAGCAAAAGAATAAATATCAAATGCCTAATATTTAGAAGTTATAGATAAAGGAAATGACTCACAGATATAGCATGTTCTGTCCTATCTTGAAAAATGCATCTAAATAGCAATGATACACATATATACAATATACGTAAATACTACACACATATGTATGCACAAAACTTACGTATTTCCATATGTCTACAAGTCTGCAACGTATCAAAAATATTGTGCTCGTCTGAATGTCCTCTTTAAGCCTGTCCTTTATAACATAATAAAATAGATACATAATTCACAAAGTATGTTTTTAACAAAATTTATTTTTATCTTTATTTCAACAAAATCACCAATTATGTTGTTATAATCAATATTTTCACAGAATTTGATTTCTATTTATAGCAGTGACAGATTAACAATTCTTTCTTGAAACATCGTAGCTCTTTGATGGTTCATTTTAATTAATTTCCACTTGCAGAGTCTTCATTTTGTTGACAAAGTAGCAGCTGGAAGTGTTTATAGCATTTTTAAAGCATTCCTTATATTTGGAAATTAACCATGAATTATTCAAATCGTGTTTAATCATTGCAATGGGGTCATATAGGATTATTATCATAAAATTTATTGTGAAAAACTTAAATGTATCATATAAGTCATTATCGCCCATGGAGCAATTTAGCTTTCTCGTGAAGCAATACCTAGGTCTATAGAATATATAACTTCTGCCTTGAAATTGTTCAATTCTTGAATATTTATCAAGAAAAATTAAAAATGTAGTAAACACCTATTTTTTTCAAATTTCTCTTTAATCAAGACTATACTTGATATATAATGTCCAGAAAGTAGTTTTTATAAAAAATTATTTAGGAATAACTTGCATGTGAATCTTCTCTTTACAGCCACACAAACATTCCCACCTCCTTCTTACATCTATGTATTTTTAAACAATGCTACTTGGGTTGAATATTTTACACACAGTTTCTTATAATTTAGAGAAAGATTTTCCTAGAATTTTGGAAAGAAAATTAATCTCTTAAAAAGTGGAATGCTCAAACTTAGATCAGCTTTGAGTTTTTTTATATCCCATAACTGTGGATAAAACAAATTACAAATTAATTTTTATTTTCCATGAAAGGCCATGATTCACTCTTTCTGTGATGATATTTTGTTGTTTAGTTTAATTCTTTCAATGAGCCTCATGTCTTGTCTAAATTCAGTCTAATTGCTTTACCATTTTCTTGTATGTCTGAGAGTCCCAAGGAGGACAGACGGCAGGAAGGGACATAAGGGAAACACCTTGACTCACTCCCTCCTCTCCTGCTGGTCACCTGTTCTCTCTCTCCATTGACTAAAACCAGGGGAAACCACAAAGCACACATAGAATCTGCCACCATCAGCCCAGAGCCACGAAATCCAAACCACCCCCCCTCGGCGATTTGGTTGATATGCTCATTCCCAGGTGCTGCAGGTGCTTCTGCTAAATAATTACACCTGCCACCTTTCCAGGAGGCTTCACTCTGAGAGATGGAGGCTCCCTTACCTGGAGGTGCCTGGAAGTTATACCACCCTCCTCCCCAGGAGTGGCTGGCCAAGGACTACTATAGAGTCAGAACCCTGCTCCCTTGTTTCAAGTTGGAAAAGACCCTGCCTCACAATTTACATTCCTGAGTCCCCCACCCCTCACCCCCCGCCCCATCATGCACAAGCTGGATGGGGCCTGACACCACAGCTTTCTGCAGGTTCTTCCCATTCCACACCTACCTCCTCCCTCCCCTGAGGGTTTCTCTCTTTCTCTCTAATCTGCACCTCAGGATCTGTTTCTAAGGGACCTGGCCTAGGAAGTATGGAGGCCTGTTGAATGTAGCCACAGGGGTAAGTGTCTGAGGCAGGGAGAGGAGTGAGCAGGGGTGGGCAGCCGGGCCACAGGGGCACGCCAGGGCGTGTGGGGCACTGCCGGCTGCCATTTCAGAGTGCGCTACCTTCATCTTCCTGACTCTGGAGTAAAAACTGCTAAACTTCCACATCTCTTGAACCTAGAGATGGCTGTGTGCCCTGGGTCAGGCCAATGTGATATCCGTGGAAGTCTCAAGGGAGAGTGTCTCTTCCTAATTAAAAAGGCAGAGCTACACTAGGAGAAAGACATTTCGCCCTTTCCCCCTTCCTTCCTTCATGCCTGGCACATGGAAGCTGGAAGACTGGAAGGATGACGGCCATCTGGTGACCATGATCTGAAAGGCACAAGGACAGGGGCGACATGGGAGGCAGACACAGTGGAAGGAGGGTCTGGGCTGCCTCCCCCCCAATATCTGGTCATGCAAGAAAAATAACATCTTTTCTTTTAAAATCATTCTTAGTCAGTTTTTTGGTTAAGAGTAGTTGAACTCATTCCTATGACAGCAGCCATTAGAAAAATAAATAGAGTTATTCCAGAGACTCGGAGTTTTATTTTATTAGAGCCATAGCCATCTATAACATATCTTTCACCGCTAAGCGTTTCCTCTAGTTTACGACTTTTACACCAAGTGCGCTGAAAAAATAAAGTGAAGCACTCTGGCAAGACAGAGCAGGGTTTTAATTGTGCATAGACCCATGACTCTGCGGTCTGAGACCAAATATCTGGAGAGTGGGAAGGCCACTCGGCATGTAAAGCAATTTTAACAGGTGCAAGAAAATTAGCCAAATGGAAACAGGCTAAGGCTGAAGCTAATTCTCTGTGTCTTATCCAAAAATTTTTCAGGGACTTATAAATGCTCTTGACTCTGGTTTTAAATCTTGCCCAAGAAAAGAAATAAGTCTTGTCATGACAAAGTATTCAAGTGCCTTTTTTGGCAGATTTTGTACATGTTTTCCAGAAGGAATAGTTTTCTGGGTCAAGTAACATTTATATTACATGGGCATAGACATAAATGCCTTATTTAAATAGCAATGTACAATTTGATAAGTGTTAATACTTCTGACAAGTGTTATGATTTAGGATCTATTTTTTAAAGCCTTGTGGGGAAGATCTCTTTGTCTTTGTGATATATACATAATTTTATCGTCAAGTATCAGGAGCAATAGCACCAAGATTAAATGGAATAATTTGAGGGTTGAAGAATTAGGAAAAAGAACTACATAACAATAACCCGAGCTAATTTATCGCATCCTATTTTAATGCGCAAAAGAGAAACTTTCCATAATTTTCAGGCAGAAGTGAGGAAATGCTGCTTAGTCCAAAAAAGATGAGTCCAAAAATGATGTTTTACAAGGTGTTTTATGAGGAAAGGGGACCATCAGAATATCCACCTGAAACCACACACACACACGTCATCTCTTTGGAATTATTTTAGTTATTTTATAGCTTGAACCCAGTGTTCTCCCAGCTTTGCTAGCCTTTTATGAGTTCTGTAGTTGAAGACAAAATTCAGCCAACATTTATATGAGAGAGAATCAAACCTAGATGATATAAGAAATTTTATTTTCATAGATTGTAATTTTGGGATGTAAAATGATATATTCTGAGGAGGATTTAAATTCTCTTCTTACCAACTAAAATAAAAAAACAATGAGTCTGTCTCCATTTGACTAGTGCAAAAATCAAAACACATTTGACTAATGTGTCTAATATGTTCAATGACAGGTGGAGAAGCAACTTGGGGAGGAACACTGGTTTTTGATCAGATATGTGTGATTTAATTTGATATTCTCAATATTGTAAAAGTTTGCATGTAAAGTGTAGATACGGTGAACCACAGAAGAGAGTTTGTGACCCAGGTCCAGTGGATGTCCCTTTACTTCCCATTCATCCATTCAGAACAGATATTGACCAGTTACTGGGTCATCAAAGGCATAAATGGCAAAATTCCTGGAAGAGCTTACAGCCAGCTTGGTAGCAGACAGATCCATAAGGGAATTACAATAACAAATACACATCACCCACAAATAAGGCAGAGTCATGGTCTGGCTCCAGAAGGAAATGAAGGAAGGAGTGTGCAGAGAGGTTCACGCAATCCTGGGGCAGAGTCTTAGAGAACCAGCAAGAATCTGTTGACTTAAAACAGATAGGAAGGGAATACCAAATGAAATGCATTGCCTAGAAAATAAAAAGGGTCATGGGAACAATTGTGAACCTAAGTCTGTAAAGATAGAAAGAGGTTCCATCATTGAAGTCCTTGTTTGGCATATAAGGATTGGAATGTAAACAAACAGGAGGGCCCCATGGAAGGATTTTAGACACGTAACAGGAGCATTTGTGTATTTTTAAGAACCTGACTTTTACAAACATAGCGATATGGGGAAGAGTACAAATAGAAACAGAGGTGGATATAACAGTGCAATACAGAATTCACTGTAGTAATGAGAAGAAACCGGACTACAATAGTGATTTCAATGATAAAATACCATCAAGAAATGCTTAGATGTGGACATAGGTAGGAAAAAATAAAGTTTCTCAGATTTCTACTTTGGAGGATTAGGGAGATGATGTGACGTTCGATTATAGAGGAAGCAGAGCAGAGAGAACAGATTCACGGAGAAGAGTGGAGAGGAGAGTTCAGTTTGGGTTCCACGGGGTACCCTGGTACAGTTTTCTGGGAAGCATTTGGAAATATAGATATGGGCTCTGAAAGAAAGGTGAGAAATAGGGGTAACAGCAGAATTTAAAATAAAAGGATTGGACGCAATCTCTCATGGAAAGCATTCTATGAACAGATCATTAGAAAATATTCCTCTGGAAGGATCAAGCCAGAGAGGAGTGTTAATTTGGATTCCACTATTATATCCAGCTGACTTGGTCTCTTCATTATTTGTTTGAATCTTCTGATCTGGATGGGATTCACTTGACCAGAATAATAGGAAAAAAGTCTTAATTTGAATACCATATCAATAGACAGTGTTAAACATTTCAGACGAGTCTCAATAACTCAATGTGAACATATATTAAAATATTATAATTTTTTGACATTTGCATTACGATTTCTGAGACCATTAAAAGAAAGGACAGTGGAGCATCTGTGTAATTTCATAAGAATATATTCAGGAACTCCCCTCCCCCCAAAAAATAACTATATAAAAACTCTCATACAGTGATATAGAATTCTTTACAGTGACCATATCTTAGATTACAAAGTCAAGCATGAAAATCTAGAAGTCTGCCTAGGGAAATATAAAGAATATGTAACCAGGTAACCCTGTCTATGAAAAAAACATGACATATTTACCACTGGATTAATAGACTTTCGTATCTTTTATTTTGAGGGGAATCTTAAAAATGATGAAATATTCAGAAAATGAAGTCTTCCCATTTGGACAATAATAAGAACAAGAGCAAAATAAGTCTCACTGTCTAAATGAAAAAGAAAAATTTAATTGAAATGGCTATTTCATATGTATAACACCAGTCAGTTTTGGTTTATTGACATAGAAAAATATAGCTTTGTCATTGACAGATGTAATAACTTGGGAAGATTAACTTCTGCTCCAGTTTTCCTTTCTTGCTGTTAAAGTAGTAGACAGAAGAGAACCACAGATTAACATATCTTCTGGCAAGACATTTTCTAAGCCTTAACATTTGGCACTGTTTTCCAAGTATGTTTCTGCTCAAAAAAATTCAAGAAAATCACTTATAAATTTCCTTTTTATATGTATAGTTTTATAGACCACATTGCCTCGTTTGCTACTCAAAACAACCTATAGCATAGACAAAGATTATATAATTATTTCAATCAATCTGAGAAATGAGAACACTGAGTCAAAATAATACTAACTGTGATATTAGTAACTTCAAAACTTAGCATATTATAAGCACTGCGCTATGAACATTTCTTTCATAACCCATCTTCACAGATTAATGCTATTTTTACTTTCAATGACCAGAGAAAGAAACTGAGTTTTAGAGGCTTGGGAACTTGTCCAAGGTCGCATAACGAGTGAGTGTTAAAAATGGAACCTAAGCAGCTGGTCTTGATGCTATATTGTATGTTCTTAACCTTCTGCTTTCCGTACATGAAATAGCTATGCAGAATCTTTGTCAAAGATGGGAAGAGTTGGAGAATCTAGACACAGTAGCAATTGTGAATCATGTCAAGATATACAGCTACTAAATGCAAGAGTGGGGACTGAATCCAGGCTCCTGATTCCATACTGTGGGACCGTGAGGCCCAGGCTCTTCAAAGTGCCCTAAATACTGAAACAC
The DNA here is from genome assembly GCF_000181295.1 of Otolemur garnettii. NCBI lineage: Eukaryota > Metazoa > Chordata > Mammalia > Primates > Galagidae > Otolemur > Otolemur garnettii. The sequence continues at coordinate 9,534,771 of NW_003852434.1, forward strand.
TTGAGTTTCCCCGATGACCAAGTTCACTGTCATTTATTAACTCCTTCAGTAGAAAAATCATTTCCAAACGTGACTTTCAAATTTTCATATCATTCAGTCTATGAATATCCATGCTGATGGCTAGAGTAGCTGAATTTATTTACTGCTGATGTGGACTCTATGTGTGACCTAAGAATAGTTGACAAAACCTCACTGGAATACTAAAACCTACAAGAATCATAAAAATAATGACAATATCTAAGAAATATTTCCTATATATGTTCCAGGGATCGAGCTCCACAATTTGTAAACATTACTGTTTACTTTTAAAATAAACCTGTTATAAGATTATTTTCTAGGTATTTAATTTTCAAAAGGCAGCACGTTTTTCAAGGGAACCAATGTTCAGGAAACGAAACCAGGCTTCAAGAATCAATGAAAAGAGTAAGAGCCTTCTAGAAGCCATGTATGGGGTTTTCTAGCAGAGTTCAGTGAGATCGGATTGGCTACAGGATGAAAGGTGTCCCCGTAATCCTAGACTGGGAAGGTGACTAGAGCACTGACATGTTCAGCCAAATGGCTGAGCCTCGCCCTTCCCAGACGGGACGCTTTCTTCTTGTGCTGACTGTGCTTTCAAGCCAGAACCATGTTTTCAGATCACTGAGCTCCAAAGACAGACTGTGTTCAGGGGAGTCAGCTACAAGGTTTAGACGGTCCTGCATCTTGAAAAATACTGCAAATCAACACCATTATAAAGAAGAGAAAACACTAGACTAAGTCCTATCACAAGACAGAATATACCAGACATGTACGGATCGGGCACCTGCCTGCGTCTTTATTCAGTAGGCCACTGCGTGATAGGGAGGAGTCAGTTTGCTCACTCGTGGTTACACACAAAGAGGAGTAACAGCTTCTAAATTAAAATGATGCTCTTCCTTTGGTGACTGTACGTGAACATCATATTTCATGGAATTTTTTCCTCCGGACAGTTAAATTAACTCATTGGAAATGTAGCATACTAAATGATTCCTTCCAAAAAGTAACATGTAATCATTTCTTTTTCAAGCTTGATTAAATTCCCTCTGCCTGTATAAATTTTATATCTGCGCCCAAATTTTATGTATCCATTTCTGATCACTGAACAGAGCCAAGATCCTTGTGATCCATCTCCAGTATTAGGTAAACTCAAGTCACAGCAGCCCCAGGGCACTGCACCACATTGGGGGGCATGTCCTAAAGGATAGGATGTATACAGGCTATGTGAACAGTGCACACTCCCCAGCAAGTCACAGAACAGGCTCTTGTCTGTATCTGGTAATTGGAAAAACAGGTGGACTGAAGGAGGTCTTGGCTGGGAGGGAAACACACAGCCACTCAACCCACCCCATGGTCCTTGCTTCCTGTCCACTATGACCTCCTCTAGAGTGAAGAAACCAGATACCCTAAACGACCTATCTTACCTTATCCCCATCTCAGCCCCTACTATGCTAATTCTGGTATTGCACGCAGATGTGTGGTGTCCATCTGGAGAGGGAATGGTCACCAGTCAGGTTTGGTGTCTAAGGGATTTCTATGCAGGCCTGGAGCAGAATGTCCTCACCACGTTAACTCCAGATACAGCTCTTTAACCACCCCCACTGCCATCCACTAGGGCTAGGGTTCAAGGGGGTGTGGCAGAGTAAGACTTGAACCAAGAGTTTGTTTCTAGGAAAAATAATGATTTCATGAAGTCTCCTTTTAAAATGCATGTATGAAGCTAATGAAGTTTCAAGCTGATTTCCGTGAAAAGTGTTAATTCTTTGTTTAAAGCCACAGTGATTGGCACTGTAATGATAAACAATCTATTAATTAACATGTTTCACGTAAGGAAAATTAGTCCATAATGTGATTAGTCAACCATTGACCACAACTGTACAGAATTTCTGATTAGATATTATTTTCTTGTAATGATTGAGATTATTGAACGGTTGAATTATAATTATTTTGTAAAGATGAAAAGTTATAAATCAAGTGTCTAAACACAAAAGCAACTAAATATTATACTTGCCTGTATACGTGTCTTAGTGTGTATTAGGCTGAACAGAAGATGATTTAAATATGCATGTTAAAATATAACCCATTTATATATTTAAAAAAAAAAACCCTCACTTTAGAACTCTGTTAAGCCAAGATGTAACCACCTGTCCCCTATAGTGGCTTAGTCTACATCTGTTTTATAAGACATTTGTATTGGCCTATTCCACACACAAAAAATATATGTGTGTGTGTGTGTATGTGTAGATAACCCATTTAAATTTTCTTATATGAAGTAGTTCAAATTGTCATCCTTAAAATTGTCTTTATTCTGTTTAGGGAAAAATATATAAAATAAATAATATATTCACCAGGAAAACAATCATGTGTGGTAAGCCCAGGTAATAGACAAATGACAAGTACTGTTATGACCTCTGTCCCTCACTCTCAATATAGTCACATAGGCTTTGTGATTTAACTGGGTTACTGCAAAATCATCTTTACATTAAAAGGTTGAAGGGTGGGTCTAGATTTTCTTTTAGTTTAAGGATTTTACCTTAACTAAAAAGAATTGTATGGCTTGTGGTCACATGGTGACTGACATTTCCAGTTTCTTTAAAAACAAAATCTCCTCTCATGATTTGGAAAAAAAATAAGTCAAACGTTGGGCTTTTGGAAGCTACACGAGCAGCGTATGAAAAGCAACCCTCTGCGGTTTCTATCTAGTGCAGTTTCCCATCGGTAGAGGGCGCCCTCGGCTGCGCAAGCCCCACAGTAAGCCGCATGGGCTGTGCGTGGAGCAGTCCCCGCCGAGCCAGCGCACGTGCCCTCGCACACGGGGACACGCTCCACCCTCAGAGACACCGGCAAAGCTGTCCTAGTTGTCGTCTTCAAATCACCCTTAGTATCTGTTGATTTTAAAACGTAGGGTAAAGAATGTACAGGCAGCACCCACGGGCAATATGTTAGAACATTCTTTACCTAAAAATACTGCTAGGTGTTTCCACGTTCCCGTCACTTCGCCGTGACATTCCTCAGCTCTGATGTGCATTTGGCTGCTTTCCTGAATTCACACATCTCTGCTCATGCGCTTGTGTGTTTTTCAGAAGCATCACTACCCAGGCTTCACAACATCGCTAAGCCTTCTAAGTGGTGCAGCCGAGGCGGCCTTTACTAGGCTCTCTGAACCTTGAGAGTTCCAAACAAACAAACAAAAAAATCAAATCCCAAAAGTTAAAAATTAATGCAACTAGTGACATTTGCTTTTGATTGAAGTCACTGAGCTCAGCTGTATTTTTTTCCCCTCTGAAAAATAGATGAAGACATCCTAACAGGCTGACTTTTATTGGGGACTGTTTTTGCCTTCCCCTCTCTTTGGCCTGTAGGCTAGCTGATTCACTGATGCACAGTGAAATGCCAAAACTATGCAAACCTCCATGGGGCAGAAATTTGTAACAGAAAGGGAATGTCTGGCTGTGCAAAGCAGGGCTGGGATAATCTTGGGCCGTACCCCCAGGCTGGTTTTCAGTTTTCATGATACAGTTAAAAACTGGCTGGGCTGCCAGTGGAATCAACTGTTTAAACATCTTGTTGATTGTTTGTTGTAGATGCTTAAAAACATTGCTTTCATGGACCTCTGGTGGAGGCCTCCTGTATCCAGCTGATCCTAGATCATTACTCACATATTTGCTTAGCAGCCGGGTCCAAGAATTCATGTGGATGTTCTGAAAGCAGAGAGCAGGGAAAGATCTCTGGTTTTCTTTAATTCTGGAATCACTGAGTCTGTGAAGCCATTTCTGCCCACTCTTCATTTCCGGTAGAAATGATTGCTCCTCCCTCCCTCACGACCCCCACTAGCCTCTCGGTTTACTTCTGTGATAATTGCACTTGCTCCTTTCTGTGTCACATCGTTCTTCTGGCCACTCTAGCCTGGAGTTTAAAATGGGGCCATTTTAAAAGGAACATCCTGCTTTTTGCCCCCCACCCCACTCGCTCTGAAATGGCTCTCCCATCACCTGACTAATTCTGAAAGGTGTCTCACATATCCTGGAAACAGGTCAGCTCTCAGGTGCCAATTCCTGAACACTACGGCCGCTTTGGTTCCAGACTGGAAACCTGAGTGTGCCACAGCTCTGAACCCCACTCAGCAACCCACAGCTCCTGCCCAGGAAGCAGGTATTTCATCCCCTCCCCCAAATCCTGTGTTGCTCTCTTGGTCAGGTTCAGTAGTGGAGAGGGAAGGGAGAAGCATGATCAGTTATGACCATGGCCCCTCCCTGTCTTCAGTGGCCACGTTATCACCTTAGTATCCTCAGTGAGGAACTGAGGTTCGGAGAGCCCTCAGCATGCAAAAATCAGCCCTTAGGAAGTGGCAGCCCCGGGATTCAAATCCCGGCTTTCTCAGTCTAAATCCCATGCTTGTTTCACAGCCCCTGTAACATCAGATAAGAAGCTTACCCCTGCTGCGCCAGGGTTCATGTAGAGATTGCTAGACTTCTGCCTGCAAAACCAGGGTAAAAATGCAATGACTTCACAGACTGGAATGACAATTTCCGGCAAAGCCAACTGCTTGGTTTTGACATTCAAAGTCCCCCACTGTTCATGACGACTGCCCCCGACACACACACACACACACACACACACACACACACACAGTTTTCCCGATGTTCTTGTCCGCTGAGTAAGACTTGCCCCACACTTCTTCAGCGCCTTTGTTCCGAGGCCTTCTCACTTCACTCCAGCCTGCCTCCTCCTCACCAATCTGATTCTCTCTCATGCTCCAGAACCTGCCCCTGCTATTGTTAAATACCCCTCATTTTTCATTTGTACATACTCTCAAGTAATTTGGAAATTTTGCAAGTGCGTATGCCATTTTCACGTGACTCGATAGGAAATTTTTGGAGATCATGGATGGCCTTCACCGTAGGTACAGATACTTAGTGAATTTGTTCAAATCAGATACCAGCCACCCACATCACCCTTACACAAGGTTTTCATTGTAATGATCAGTCCCTTCCACACACACCTCCAGCCCTGAAAATAGTGTATCTCCGTAAATCCCTGCCACTCCCTTTTCTAAACTATAAAAATTAAAGGAATTGTTTCTAAAAATTTGAGCTTGAGGTGGAAAAGAAGAGGATGTAGAGGCTCGATGCCTGTGGCTCAAGTGGCTAAGGCGCCAGCCACATACACCTAAGGTGGCAGGTTCAAATCCAACCTGGGCCCACCAAAACAACAATGATGGCTG
>NW_003852434.1:9540151-9588966 GCF_000181295.1 Otolemur garnettii
AAAAAAAAAATAAATAAATAAAAAGAAGAGGATGTAGAAAAAATGAATAATACAGTGGGTGCCAAAAAAATGTATGCATATTTTAAGAAAGGAAAAAAGCTGTGCTGAGATTGTAACACTCAAGTCATGTTTGACTTCTGCAATTATGCAAGATACAAGATATAAGATAACAAGCGTTATTGGTGTGTACTGAGGAGTGACAACACATTTGCTGGTTCCCAAGATGGAAAGACTTTTAGCATGGGTAATTTGGAGCTACCAATGTGAGGCCATTAGACTTAGAGCTGGGAACACATACACACAGTCCAAGCCAGCTTCAGGAGGCCATGGCACGCCACTAATTTGTAGGTAAACTTCTAGGGTGAGGGTATTGAGTAAACCCTGGGCCCTAAGGTGGACCATAGGTACGAGGATTCAAGGAAGGGCCAGCAGTCTATAGACAGATAAGCTGTCTGCAGCTGTGGAATAAACCAGAGCTCCAGCCAACATTTTAACGTTATAACAGCATAATAATACGTTTCAGGCTGGACGTGGTGGCTCACACCTGTAACCCCAGCACCCTGGGAGGCCAAGGCAGGAGGATCACTTGAGCTCAGGAGCTTGAGGTTTCTGTGAGCTAGGCTGACGCTACAGCACTCTAGCCTGGGACAACAGAGTGAGAATGTATCTCAAAAAAATAAAATGCTCATGAGGATAACAGATTACCTTTACATTTATAAGTATTATAATTTTACATACCCTTTTATATCATCCCAAGACTTTGGGAAGATAACTGTGAACAAGAATTATAATAACAAATGTACGGCAAATTTTTAAAGTTCTATTTTATAGTAATTTAGATTTTTGTGACAAACTTAGCAGCAAGTCCCAAATTTAGTTGCTTATTTCTCGTTCCCCATGAACAAACCCCTTTAAATTGTGATTTGGCATTTCTTTGTTATGGTAAATAGTTTACTGATGGAACATCATAATATAGGAAATTCATGGCTTTTTAATCTAAATTGATTATAAATGTAATGAAAAACATGTTTCTTATTAGGGATCTGGGGGAAAAGTTCATTTTCCTAACATAAACTTTTAAAAATAAAAATAATTCTGGCAGCGGTCAAGTCCATTATACTAAAACCAGCAGTAGGTTTCTAAACTTTGAACTCATCGTAAATTCCAGTTAACCAAGTTTTTAACTAAAACGAGTCAAAATAGAGCAGAAAGAACCTTTCCTGCCAGTTCTGTTCAGTAGCATGTTAATCAGATTGCAGTAATAAGTCTGAAACAATGCATGCAATTAGCAGTGGTTAATTTGAAACTACTTCATGTCAGTTTCTTTCAGAGAAGTACGTTAGGAGAGTAATTATTTATTACCCTGAGGACATGATCAATGATATCCCTCCATAATAACGTCTGCAAAAGGAGTAGGCATCTTCATTTGCATAAAAAGGAAGCTGTAGAAACTGTTCTTTTTCAGCTAAATAAAAGCAGAAAACTGTTTCTAAGCTGTTTCCAACTATTTCATTAGCGGTGATAGGTAAGCAAATCATTTGTTACACTTCCATATTTTTATGGTAACATAATGCTGAGGGGAGAAAACAGCATTAGTGATTTAAATCTACAAAGACTGTCTTTATTGAGAAAGGGGAAAATGACCCATTTCTAAATGTCATTGTCATCATTAATGTGTATGTGCTAGTCCCTTCCACACACAGACAATAATTCACTAGTCTTTAGCTGGAGCTTGAGGACAGAATTTATGGGAAGCCCTGAGTGATAACACATGGTCTACACAGCTGAGCCACGGTTGTCCAAAGGCAAGGAAGACATGCCAGATTAACCAGGTGGCTGCAATTAGATGGTGCATTTAAATAATTGGGAAGGTTGTATTAGAGGCTACCATCTTCTCCCTCTGAGTTCACTGTACATGGGATAAGAAATCCTACATGTCTTCATATCAATTGATTTATTTCACTGTATAAAATACTCAGCATTCTGAGAAGAACCATAAAACCCTTACCTTTGGAAGTAGTCTGCACAATGGAGAGGAAGGGACATAAGATGAGGTAGTCTGGAAAGGCCAAAGTAGATATTGGACCCAGTGGAGACAGAATGACGCCCAGGCCTGAGAAGGATTCATGACCCGGGGGCTGTGTCCATGTGGAGAATGGCACTCCCAGGAGCTGAGCACTTGACAGCCCGCACAGTCACATGTGGAAGACCTAACCAGAGTTGATAACTGATCATATAGGTATAGACATGTACCATACCCCATGGGGGGAGGTCAGGGTGCCTCATATAGGTACATACGTGTACCATAGCATGTGAGGGGGAGGTCAGGGTGCTTCATATAGATACAGACATGTAACATACCATGTGGGGGGAGGTCAGGGTGCCTCATATAGGTACATATGTGTACCATACCATATGAGGGGAGGTCAGGGTGCCTCATATAGGTACATACATGTACCATACCCTGTGAGGGGAGGTCACAGTGCTTCATATAGGTACATACGTGTACCATACCACGTGAGGGGAGGTCAGGGTGCCTCATATAGGTACATACATGTATCATACCATGTGAAGGTGAGGTCAAGGTCAATGTCCGGAGTAGGAGGACTAAGTGGAGGATGTAGGCAGGTTTGGGAGCTGGAATCAGATGGGGGCACACAGGGCTACAAATGCTACTCAGGATGGCTTCACTAGCTGTCCATCTGGGGCAGAGCTTGTGTCTCTAACACGTGGCCAAACTGATAGAATCACCAGTTATGCTGTACCTTACATAGAAGCAGCCTAGTATGATGTGTAGAAGAAAGAGCACTTTCCAACGTGCAAAATGAAAATAATAATTTTTTTAATTGTTTGGGATTCATTGAGGGGAAAAGAATTAAGTTATACTGATTGCATTTGTTATGGAAAGTCCCTCTTATAATTGTGTCCCACCCCTGAAAATAATAATTTTTAATAAAATAAAAAGATTTGCTTGTAATGGTGCTGAATATTTCACATGAGAGTGTTCACTTGGTGGGCTCTCACAACTCCCTAGCCCCTTTTCCGGGGATGGTATTTCCTTCTTATGAGAACTGCTCTTCCACTCCTTTCTGGCTGAGTGTTGTTATATTTGTATATTACTCAGGCTGCTTGACTATGTATTTGGGTGTGGGAGCCACATGCCCTGTTAGGCCCGTTTGGGGTTTTTTGTGCAATGTTTTGCTGGCAGATAGGGAAAGAATAGTGCCTGGTGTGGAACTCAATTAAATGTGAAACTAAGGGCTGTCAGCAGCAAAGCTCTCTGGGGCTTGAAAGAAGCTGGTCTGGGGTAGGACAGAGTAAAGCTCCCACACAGGAGGGAAGAGAGAGAATCCTGACGGCGTCCAGGTTCCTAATCGTATTGTTCCTGAGCCGCAGCTGAACCCTTCCTCTTCTGCAGTTTATTTAGTTAACTCTTCCTTCGATATCATTCTATACTCCAGGTTTCTTTCAGTAAATCCCCTTCTTGCCTTACGCTACTTTGAACTAGGTCTTTAAATTAGAGCAGAAAGAAGACCTCATGTGGCACCAAACACAGACTACATTTTTTAAAAAATGAAAGAAAGAAAATAAAACTAGGAGAAAAAGGCAAGATGTTGAACATAAAACCCTGCTAAGTTTATGAACATTTCTTTGTAAATGAATACTCAGTTGCTTTTTAATTGTTTTAGTTGTGCCTTACTAAATAATATTCAAATATTTGAAGTAAGATAATCTATATTGTATATGTAGGTGTCTCTAATAACATTCACTATAGTTGTAGACCAAAAATAGTAACTCCCCAAATATTTTCTAATTAATTAAGTAAATACTTTACTGATTGCTTTTAACTTCTTAAAGACTCTGGGTTACCATTTAATGCACTAAAAGTACCACCTTCCCAATAGTGAGCCAAAGATAGACAAGATTTCACACGCGTCTAGGGAGCCATCACCACTTTTTCCATGAGATTGGGCACAATATTGGCATCGTTCAGTGTGTTACTAATTTGGTGAGAATGATTTCACTTAAAAAAAAAAAACCTGAAGCATAAAATTGAATTTGAGGCATTTTCCTAGTTAGTTTATTCATTCACTAATCAACTTTGTAAAATTCAGAGTAACAGACCAATGCCAGACAGCTAAGCCAAAAAGTCCTGAGATCAAGTTGTGGAAATTTTTTTAGACTTCGTCTCTAGTAAATGGGATAAGTACGGTTAGCTGCAATAGAGAAATGTTTCCTATTTGATTTTATTAACTGATTGATATGAATTAATGCATTAGGATATTTGATTGTGTCGTAAAATGTGTATATGGGCATCATGATTCAATTTAATGTACCTATTACTGGTTGATGTGCCATTATATTAGGCTAAATTAAAAGAATTTTATGGAAAAAAAATTACAATTAAGGACTCAAAATTGATTGCATTCATAACTTAAAAGAAGATATTCTGTTCCATTAATATTTTGAATAATTATAATAATATATCAGAAAACAATGTGGAGTGCTTGCGAGGTAGACGAAGAAAGGCAAAGATAAATAAAGATTCAAAGATAAAGCCTACTTTCTATATTAAATTCAGCATTTTCCGTCAAGTTTTCAAGAACTGAAAGAGTAAGAAAAGTCCCACAGTTCATAGCTTGCCTCAGCAAGTAAGTTTTAGGTAACACTGTCCTAGATGAATTGTCCTCCTTTCATCTTCCAAATTACAAAATAACTTATTTCCAAATAAAACATCTGAATTTTTTTTAAATGATATTTTCATAGATGATAAGATAAAACTTTGACTAGATCAAGACAATTCTCTTAATGTGATATGTGCCTTGTGCACGGTGGCCAGCCTCCCCAGTGTGCCCAGGACGGAAGGCCTTCTGAAACTGGAGACCAGTTTGGGTACCAGTACCAGGACAATCCTGGCAAACGGAGGTGATTGTCCATCTTATATGAGTAACTTATTTGGCTTTAGTTATAACCTTACGAATCCAGAGGCAGATTGGGATGTGTTGTAATTTACTCCTAAAGACTTAAGTATGCTTCTCTGTCATTATAAGTAGATGAAGAATAATTAAAGTAGATAAAGGCTGATTCCTAAAAGGATGTATGGCACTGATACACAGGAGTTTTTTCCAAGAGTTCTTATTTCCCTTGTTTTTAGGAATCATGAAATATTATACCCTTTATACCAGGCATGTGGTCCACGCATCACCCAGGGACTGTGAGAAATTCGTAATCACAAACCCAAGCCCCAACCTACTGACAACCTAGAATGTGCGTTATCAACAAATTCCCACGTGATTCATATACACGATGAAGCTTGAGAAGAACCAGTCTAAACTTTTTAATAAGAAGTTTCTAAATGGATTCCATTCAATTTTCCTCTTTTGTCAGCTCTCTTCTGAATTGCCATCTGGTCCACTATAAAGCCAGGGCAGCCTCATTAGCTCAGCTGCAATTAATTTGGGACGTCTACTCATTTGACCTGGGTTGGACTGATAACTTTGCCTTCAACCCTTGCCCTACATTTGAAAAAGAGTTCTCTGAGCGAGAGGGACTAGTTAACCAATTTAGAAAAACCTCTTTTTAACCTGGAACAAATTAATTCTTCATTAAATAAATGGATACTATCTGGAAATTAAAAGAAATCTTCTTTAACAGAGCCTTCACTGAGAAACCTTTTGTTTGCAGGCAATTCAAATTAGTGAAAGAAAAAAAAACTGTTTGGGATTAAACAACACTTATGCAGCCCTCCCCCAGGTGGCCTGATTCTGCAAAGTTTTACCGACCTTGTAGCAAACTCTTGTGTAATCAGTTAAGCTCATTTTCCATACTTTGTGTACCTCCCTGCATGTTATGCTGCAAAACTTAACTCTAATTCTTGGGAATAGCCATTATCTTTTAGGTCTCCCTGCTTTGCCTTTTTTTTTTTTTCCTGCTTGGAAATATTTTCCTTCAATCCCCAAACCTGTGGTTTGACTGGAAAATTCATACTTATCCTTTAAACGTCACTTTAAATGCTGTATCCAGTGTGCTCCATCATGCAGGCTTAGATGTTCCTCCAGCATAGGCCTTCTGTCCTTGACTGGCGTGAACCAAGAGTTACATTGAATTGTTGTCCTCCATTAGCTTTAAACAATTATTACATCGAATTATTATGGTTTGTATAGATCCTCCAAAGGAGTTGCTGAGTCCTGCAGACAAATTACCCTTGTAGCCTTGACACCTAAGTCAAACTGGGTGCTTGATAGATATCTGTGGAATGAATGAGAGACTGGGTGAATGAACAAATGAGTTCTAAGTCTGCAACCTCACGTGGATGGACATTTTGACGATTCTTATATTTTTTTCAGTGAATTCTGGTTGTCCTATGAACACTAGAAATTCCTAGTGAGCTAAAAGCTGACGCAGTCCCATCGTTTCTATGCACATACACATCTTGTCTTTACAGCTGAATGTAAAGTGATGCTCTTTCCATTCGTTCTTGGAAGTTCCCTTTGTTTAAAGAGTCAGCTCGTTTCATGCTGGCGGCTCTATGGTTGGCTGCGATAGCCCTGAGCTGGGACAGCAGAGCACACTCTCACTTATCTTAATATAAATAGGGAAGGGTTTAATTTCCTACTTCATCTCCTGAATGAAGGCTAAAACTCGAGATGTGTTGACACCTGGCAAAAATGCCACTCAAAGTTTTACAGAGCCATGAACTTAAAGATGGAGACTGAGACTAAACTTTGAAGTGAATTATACATTTAGGAAAGACAACTTTAATGTACATTCTAAGATCTGAATTTAAATCAGTTGCTTGCCCAGAGTTTTTAGAAAAGACGTGTGTGTAGATCTTTGAAGTAACCAAAATATTTCACCATTCCAGATCAAGAAATGTAACTTTCTCTTTAGCAGTATAAATTAGTTGTATCTTCAGGTACTTTTGTAGATTTGGAAGCAGGAATTGAATCTGAAATACCTTAAGAGGAAGGCTGATTAAGTAAGTGAGTGAAAGGGGCCAGGTGGGGCTTGAGGGAGCCCAAGAGTTCATGCTCAAGTTTAAGGGGTAACTTTGCTCTGCCTCAGCAGGAGGACTGGGACTTTCACATTGTTGTGTATTCTAATTTTTCAAAGGAAGCTAATGTTCTAGTTTTCTATATTTATATGAAATATCCCATTTTTTAAATGTCGGCACATAATTCACATTTTTATAAAATACCGTGTGAGTTAAATACAGAATGTCTGCAAGGTGGCTGTCGTTCATGACCCAACAGCGTGTAAACCCTGTTTAAAGATATGCTTTTATTTGAAATCCGAATCGAGCTTATTTTGTCTGCATAAATAATTGGGGGTTCTCAAAGGGTCGAATGCATTCTCGGGTGACATCCTTAGATGGGAAAGACTGAAGAAAGGTTGCAAAGACTCTCGGAAGTTGCATGAAGTGCATTGGGTGCTGTGTCATTCCTGGGGTTGGTGTGTTACAGTCATCAGATAAAAATAAGTAATCCAAACTTTGAAAAGAGAATTGCAAGTCTCTAGTTGTTGTTCTTCTGGGAACATCAAAGTCTATATATATGCAGAGAAAAGAGGCTCTGATATGGCCACTTTTCATAGGTGATGGAAGTTTGTGTGTTATACTTCACACCCTGAATCTTATTTAAAGTTACTCTTTTGCGCTACTGAAAATTAAAATGTACCTATGCCGTGCTTCAGAAGGAATAATCAATAAGAGAGCCACATCTCTCTAAGACCATACTGGGAATTTCGGCAATTGCTGTCAGGGAGGAAGGGTTGCTCCCAGCAGTGGGAATCTGTAAAGAGTTGGCATCACAGAGGCAGGGGGGTAACAACAAGGCAATAAGGCAAGAGAACGAGATAGAAAGAGTTTCCACCGATAAGCCTGCTGGGAATTGCCCTTACTCCCCCAAATAACTGACACTGTAATTTCCGGCAATTAAGCTTGAAGGAGAGTAATACTATAATGATGTATCAAAAGAATCATTTCTTTATTATATTTCTAGATTGATGAGGCTTAAACTCTACAACATAAATATTTAATTTCATAATGTAATGGTTTAGATTTGGGGAAAACTTGATTAACAAAGTTGTGTCTGCACATTAGTAAATATTAACATTAGTATTTGCTGGTCTCAGCCCTCCTGCTGTCAACTCTTTATGAAGTCTGAAGTGTGTGGCTGCCACGCCTGCTTTCTCCTTGCCCAGGTCCTTGGTGCTGCCCCTACAGCTTAGGGCTCTGACAACCCCCAGACACCCATTCTTCTCCCTGCTCTCCCAGAACCTCTTCCTTCCCACTTCCTGCCAAATCTACAATGTCACGTCGCTTTCCCAAATAAGCCGAATGAGTTTTATACAGGCTGTATGAATAGCAACCTGTGGCATGGAATCTGTCCAAATTAAACATTCTATTTCTAAATGTTGCACCTTCTTTTGCTTCTTAACCATCATAAAATCCTTACAAAGCAAAAGACATCATTACGAAATGGCTGAGAATCGGGATTTGTGCTTTGTTTTGGTTTGTGTTTTTTGATCAGCTCTATTTGTTGCAAAGCATCTACTCTTCTAGGACCTTCTGACAATCTCTCTCCAGCTCTTCCGCAGAGGGCCTCTCCCTTTCCCACTCCAGTATATTCAAAGGACCCTGAACGTTAGTTCTCACATTCAAATTATGCAAAGCATTTCTCAGTGATTGGAATAACCCACACAGATAAGAATTGACTGACCATAATTTGTACTGCTCCCTCCTATGTCCACTTGGTGAAAATACAATTTGACCAGTGGGCTCTTACCTGTGCACAGGAGTTTCTGCTACGTTAGAGAAGCAGCCTGCTGTCCACAAAGTCTGCACAGAGGCAGCGTGGGACCTGACTAACCTCCCTTGACATCTCGCTTCTCACTACACTGCTCCGCTACCTTTCCTACTAGAAAAGTAATAAAACATCTCCAAATTGTTACTCAACTGATTGCTGACTATCCATTTTCACATATTTGGGGAACTTGCCTTTAAATGTCGCTTTATTGAGAAGCAGTATTTGGCTTTGAAAGAGAAGAGCCATGGGGAAAAGTCAACAATCCCAGAGGGCTTCCCCTCTCTAGGAAAGGATCAGGACAGGGAAAGGCGCTCAGCTTGGATTCATACCACGCTGGCTCTGTTCCTTTGTTTCTGGGTGATAGAAACAATTAAAATGGAAATCTAAGCTCCATGGGATGGAGAGGGACAGGTCCCTGCCCACCGCTCTGAATATTCAGACAGCAGTCCTGCACACCATCTACCCACTCCAGAGGGCTGAACTCTCACTGATCTCCAAATGATAATTGCCTTTTACTAAAAGGCCTGCTTTGTAACACCTATCTTAATTACCATCCAGATCCAACTTTCAATATTACTCTGTTTTCATTTTGACTGGGGGAGGGTGGATACTGGGTTTCTTTCTATTCTAGCAACCAGCAAAGACCAAGGTGACTTTGGTGAGGAAGTTGCTTGTGATACTATCATTATCAGTAATTAGCCACAGTTAGTAAGCTTCTATTAATCAAATCCACATCTGGAAAGACTTTAACTAATTCTGTGAGATGAACAGTGTTGTTTGGAAATTGTAAAGCGGGGAAGGTAACATGGCATAATTTTGCGAGCTACGCAGAGGGAAGAAAAAGAGTCAAGGCTCCATCACGGAAGCATAAGTCATCTTATTAATTAAGCTGCATTTTCTATAGAATTACATGTAGCATTTACATGCATATTACAGAATAATTAAAAGAATTCTCTTTGACAAAACTGAAAATGCAAACATAAAACCGTTTTTAAATCATTCTACTTCTATCCCTCCATATGCTAGTTAACATGATGTGATAGCAAATGTCTAAGCATTTTGTAAATAAATAGGCAAAGGCAAAGCTCTCAGTTTCAAGGTCCCAGAGTATAAATCTTTTACATTTGCAGAGGTGAAGAACAAACGTCAGGGATGACGACACGACGCCATTACCCCTTTCCTCTGCCCTAGCAAAGGGAATAGTGAACAGCTCTAGCTTTCTACACCCAGAGCCAATTCCTCTGGGACTTCGGCTCCTCTCTGGGGGCCCCGCCTAGGCTGGAAGGTGGTCAGCTGCCTCCTGAGAAAGAGAGAGAAGATACAGGAAATGACAGCAGTCCTTCCAGAGGCTCACAGACTGGGACTAGCAAAAGATAATTTATTTATTTATTTATTTTTAAGAATCTTTTCTAAAGTACCAGAGAGGCCAGGTGCAGTGGCTCATGCCTGTAATCCCAGCACTCTGGGAGGCCGAGGTGGATGGATCACCTGAGCTCAGAAGTTTGAGACCAGCCTGACCCTGTCTCTAAAAAGTAGCTGGGCCAACTGTGGCAAGTCCCTGTAGTCCCAGCTACTTGGGAGGCTGAGGCAGGATAATCGCTTGAGCATAAGAGTTTGAGGTTGCTGTGAGTTATGATGCCACGACACTGTGCCCAGATGACCGAGTGAGACACTGTCTCAAAAAAGAACAAACAAAAAAGTACCAGAGAGGTATTAATCCACTAAAAAAAAAAAAAAAATGTTTAGAGTATGCAACTTTCACTTTCAAACACAGAGCAATTTCGTTCCTGGATAAATCTTGCCCTTTGACTCAGTATTAGCTAACTATGTGATCCTATGCTTTATTTAATTTTACTACCTCTTAATCCAAAGACTTCCAAGGAACTATATTTTCACTTAAATTTAGCCTGACACATACTATATCTGCTTCCTTTTCTAGATGTAAAGAAAAAAGTACCAGACTGGGCGGTGCTTGTAGCTCAGTGGATAGGGCACTGGCCCCACATACCAAGGGTGGTGGGTTCAGACCCAGCCCTGGTCAAACTGCAACAAAAAATAGCCAGGTGTTGTGGTGGGCACCTGTCGTCCCAGCTACTCGGGGGGCTGAGGCAAAAGAATCATCTAAGCCCAAGAGCGGGAGGTTGCTGTGAGCTGTGACAGTAAGTCTGTCTGAAAAAAAAAAAAGAGTACCAGACTTAACTCGGATGACCTGGATTCAAATCTCAGAGCTTACTGTTTTCTAGCTAGGGAACTTGGGGCGATCGCTGAAGCCTCTTGGTTTCCTTAGTCTTGGTTTCCTTCTCCAGGTCTTTTGCAAGGGTCAAATCATTTCATGCTTTTTAAATTGCTCTACAAAGGAAGAATAGTGGTGCTCCTACAGAATGGATACCAAAGGGCTGTGATACTTGCCGACATCCTTTCTCTGACTGTTTTCTCCCGTCTAACTCTAACTGAACCTTGCCTCTTTCCTGAAGACATTCTTTTCATCAGAGCTGTGCCTTCCTCACCCCTCTGATATCACCATCTTCGGGGAGGTGTGGTAGATGTCCTCTCTCTTCTTACAGCTAGTTTCATGGGACTGAATTCCCCAAAGTCCCCGGGCTTTAACGCTCAGGCCACCAGATTATCTCACCCATCCTCCCGATCCGTTTGCAGAACCGTGGTTCTCTCCCCTTTATTGTTCACAGAAGTTCGTCCCTGAGTCACGCTCCTTCTCTTTCATATTGTTGCTGCACAATTCTTGGTTATTTTAAGGTTCACAAAGACAGTATTTTCAATAATCTGTTCATTTACTTATTAATCAAATATTCATTGAGTGCTTATAATGTTCCAGGCACTATTCTAGGGGTGGGAGATGGATCAAAAAACAATAAACAAAATCACTGCTTTTAAGGGATGACATTCAGGAGATTGAGACAGACAACTAATAAAATCCAAAAGTAGAATAAAGAGCATGTTAGATACTAAGTGATAGGAAGAAGAAAAGAATCAGCCAGAAAATAAACACACGTAGTGTGTGTGTTTGAAGAGTGAGGCTTTAGAGGTTTGAAGTTTGGGTTTGAGAGTGGCCAGGGAAAGTCAAGAGGGTGAGTGGATTAACCAACTGTGGTATACGTATACCATGGAATACTATTCAGCCATAAAAAGATGGAGACTTTATATCTTTTGTATTAACCTGGATGGAGCTGAAGCACATTCTTCTTAGTAAAGTATCACAAGAATTGAAAAGCAAGTATCCAATGTACTCAATACTAATATGAAGCCAGTAGATAAAAAATGCACACCCATATAAGAGAAAAACACAATTATATTTGAATGAGGGGGAGGGAAACGGGAGAGGGGTAAGAAAGTACAGGGGAGAGGGGGAAGAGCGGGGATTGGTGTGGCTCTCACCTAATGGGCAGAGTGTAAGAGTCAGCATAATTCTGACTTAAAATACACAAAAACAAATAATGTAACCAAAGAGTGTGTAAACCTATAACATTCTGAGATTAACCACTATACCATTTCTCTGCTTTTATTTACAGAAAAACTTCAAAATAATTTTCTGTACTCACTGTCTCATCAGACTAACGATTAGGTGTTTGTTACCCCACTCTAACACGAGGCTCTGGTCAAGTCTCCACAGTCACCACTTTGATAAACGCAGTCCTACATTCCTAATCCTTATCTTTCCCGAGCCTGCCACACATTTGATCACTTCCTCCTTCCCGAGGAAGCTTCTCGTTCGACTTCCAGGATTCACTGCTCTCGCCCTCCTCCCTGATTCACTGCACCTGTTTATTTGGCTCTTCTGGTTCCCATCATCTCCTAATATTGCATTTTCCTGGGGCTCAATCATCACACTTTCCCTCTTTTTAGAAAAACTCAATCTCCCTCATTCAGCCCTATGGGTGTAAACATGTGCATGCACTGACATTTGCAAACCGGTATTCCATGCAGTGCCCTACCCTGACCCCAGAGTCTTATTTTCAGCTCTTCACTTTACTTCTCCCCTTAGGTTTCCAATGTACATCTCGAACTCCTCAGGTGCAAAGCTAACTAAGAGAATTTTCTTCTTCTCTCAAAAAGTCCTTCCCTCGTTGGAATCAATGGCAACTCTTTCCTTTAAACTGCTCAGGTCACACACCTTGCAGCCACTTTGACTTCCTTCTTTCTCTCATGTTCTAAACTATAAAAGAAAAATTGCTCCAGAGACCAATTCTGCAGGTATTATTACAATTAGGGTAAAGACTACTGCAGTTGGGGGAAGAAACAAAAGGCAGGAGACCTTTTAAGCTCTGGGAGGAGTTAGTGCAAAAGTACCAAAGGAAATTAGGGGGGAGGTTACTCAATGCTGTTAGGCTAGGCGTCTATCTGAGCTTACGAATTACAACTATCATCCCCCTTCCCTTTCATGGAGACTGGGAGACGGGAGTCCTTTAGTTCTTGGGACTATATTTTGAAGGAATGGCACCAGGTCTTTGGGAAAGACATTCCTGAGTGTAGAAAATTTCTATCTCAAAGGGGCAGAGAAAAATATTAAGATCACAAGTTTTCTAATATAAAGTACTCTAAGAAAAGGCCAAGGGGTACACAGTCAGAAAGAAACATGTCTAAAGCAAAGTCAAGGTCATCTTGGTAAATACACAATCAATCACATATCCATTCACATAGGTCACTTCCTGCAAGGCTCACAGGTCACATGACTAGAGACTTTCCTTGATCTCCCTGTGCAAAGTACCAGTGGCCCTCACCATCCTCACCACAAATGCACACTTAGCCCATCTATGACTTGTGCAGTCCATGGCTTTTAAAGATGTCTGACATATTCAGATATGCAATATATTCACTCACTTGTTTCAAATTTCTCTCCCTATATTTGAATGTAAACTTCATGAAGAAAGGTACTGTTTTGTCCACTGCTGATTCCCAGGTAACTAAAATACTGTCTGATACATAGTAGCCATTCAAGAATGATTTATGAACGATAAATGAATGAAACACCGATTCTTTCTGGTAATTAAATATAACTTATTTGAGCCCACAAATTCCAATTTCACATTAGAAACATAGTTGAGTATCTCATGGAAACTGTAGATGATTTCTGCAAAAAAATACAGATGAAGTCAGGTTCACTTGGTTTTTGCTTCTAGTTTCAAGGAACTTACATGGATCTCATGAAGTCTCAGGAGTTTATCTAACTTCTAGGATTTCATTGACTCCAGGGAGAACATCTCTTGACTAATACGTATTTGGAGATGTCTAAACATTCTGAGTCCATATTTATGCCAATCATATAGTCTTACTACATTACACATTTTTTTTCTACTGCAAAATATTTTAACTTAGGAAACTAAAAGTCACACATCTAAAGATCAATACTCAAATTCTAAAAAAAAAAAAATACTCAAATTCTGGTAAGTTGTTCGCAAATGTGGTGGTGTCACCAGATTTGCTAATAACCTGTTTCGGGGAAAAAAAATTCTTAACATTCTAATGCTTTGCAATATATTCTTGATGTAATACCAAATAATCAAGTTTTAAGTTTTTATTTTTCACTCTAAAAAAAGCACAGTATGTGTCAGATTCTCAATTTCATGTCTTTATTTTTGACAAAGAACTACAATTGAGAATAATTATTTCTATTATGTTATTTAATGCCTTAATTACTACTAAATCAAGAATGCATGAAAGTGCACAAATATAAACAGATGAATCACACCAAATACAGCATTGCTTAATTATATATTTCCACAATGACTATATAACTGTATCCTGTGGCTCAGTATTTAAACTCATTGATATAAAAGCCTATTTTCACTTAAGAAAGCCCTTTCAGTCTCTACATGAGCTGTTCAGCCTGCAGATACTTTTGTTTATTTCTCTAGAGGACATTTTTTTCTTTTTTTGAGACAGTGTCTCAAGCTGTCACCCTGGGTAGAGTGCCGTGGCATCACAGCTCACAGCAACCTCAAACTCTTGGGCTTAAGGGATTCTCTTGCCTCAGCCTCCCAAGTAGCTGGGACTACAGGCACCCACCACATCGCCAGGCTATATTTTGTTGTTGTCATTGTTGTTTGGCAGGCCGGGCTAGTTTCAAACCCGCCAGTTCCCGTGTATGTGGCTGGCGCCCTGGCCACTGAGCTACGGGTGCTGAGGCCAAAGGACATTCTTTATAACATTCTTGGATAGCAATGCAACATTCCTTTATTAAGTTAGAAAAACACATTATTAAAAGTTCAATAAAATGATGGTTATGAGCATTTAGGAGGCTATGGAGCTACAGACAGCCAAATGATGCTTGTGAGGAAGAGGAGAGACAGTGTTACAGGTCAGAGAGAAGCATCCAGGCTGTCCTGGTGGTAAAGACCAAAGGGAACTGATTTTCTCTCCTTGGATTCTGATCTAGGAGAGGAAAGGGCTCGAGAGGGGCAGGTGCAGTCAATGAATTGCTTGTAATTCATATAAAATCTGGGGTTGAAGCACCCAAGATTAGGTTAGGTTTGAGACAAGAAGGAATTTATAATTCCTAATAAATACTAAAGCCCCAAATTACACAGAATGAATCCTTATCACTGGCAAAAAGGTGTGCTTCCTCTAGTCAGCTTAGTTTTATGAAGAACAAAAGGAAAAGAGGCTTAGCTTTATGGTCCCAGTTCCTAAGAGTGTGTAGACGGAGAGGACCACACGTGGGAACTCTTCCATGAACTCAAAACTGCTCTAAAAATTAAAATCTGTTAAAAAGCTTCAGTGGTCACATTAAAACTGAAAAATGCCTGCTCTTTGAAAGACATCATTAAAAAAAATTTTTTAAAGCAAGTCACGGAATGGGAGAACACATTGATAGTAAGCAGAGGCAGCTGAAGACTTAGACCTAAAATAGACAAAGGACACTTCCAAACCAACCATAAGAAAGGCGACCCAATACAAATGAATAAACGTTCGGACAGATAAATTACAAAAGAGGACAAAGAGCCCAGTAAGCACAGAATGAGAAGCTGAACCCTGGGGGGGCTGCTCACTGGGGACCCCTCTTGTGCCAGAGGCTCTGTTCTCCCTCTTTCTCTTATCAATCTCCAACAAACAAAAAGAAATGACAATTAGTCATCAGGAAATCAAAGTTAAAACCACAATTAAATGCCACTACACACCTTACAATGACTACAATTAATAAGCCGGAAAATGCCACGGGTGTGAAAGGATGAAGAGACCCAAACTCTCCTCTATGGCTACTGCAGAGATGAAACAGTACAGCGCCTTTGAAAATCACTGAGCGGTCGTCTACAAAGTTAACATGGTCAGGCATGACCCAGCAATCTCATTCCAAGACATTTGCCCACGAAGACTTGTAAACTAATTTTTATAGCAGTTTGATTTAAAATAGGCTCCAAAATGGAAATAATCCATTTGTTCATCAACAATTAAATAAACAAATGGCAGTATGTAATACAATGGGATATTACTCAGCAATAAAAAGAATAAATTCATAATATAGGGAATAACAAGGATGAGTCCTGAGAACATTACAATGCATGTCAGAGCTCAAATACAAGAGTATATGTTATATAGTTTCATTTACATGCAGCTCTACAAAAGACAAATCAAATCTTTAGTGACAGGAAGCAGGTCAGTGGCTGTCGCTGGCTGGGAGTCAGGGAGCAGATTGACTGTAGAAGGGAGCAGGGGAATCAAATAATGTTGAGATATTGGATATTTTCTGTTTTAACCCCCGTGAGAGGCTAAGGGCATAGAAATTGGTTAAACTCACTCACTGTACATTTCAAGTACATGCACCTGATTGTATTTAAATTATCTCACAGCAAAGTTAATTAAAACCCAAACAAAGCAAAACTTCAATGATTGTAGTAAGACTTTTGCTTTCAAGAGATTATCTGCATCTTAAATTTGATAAACAAAGGAATTAACGGTTCTCACGGCCAGATGAATAGTTCACAACCAAATTACAGGAAAGGCAAGAGAGGAATCTCCTCAAGGAAAGTAAGAACCAGGAGCTCAAGCATTGACAGGGCCATCTCATTTGTCTTTTGAGAAGTCCCTCTTGCTGGCCTTGATTACTCAAGCTGGCAGAAACTAGCACAGCTGACAGTTCCTGGATTCACATTCTCACAGATTTATGACCCAAAAAAATGATCGTTTCACTTGGGTCAAATTTGGAAAATCTGGGGAAGAATTTCTTTTGCCTTAACTTGGGCCCCGTGTGGCTGTCTCTGGCCCAGTCATGTGTCTAAGGGTTTAGGCCACTAGGATGGGCTCAGATTGAGGTAGGTGGTGATTTCTTAACCAAGGATTCTGATGAAAAAGGCCAAGTTGTATAAGGAGAAAATGGGTGCTTTTAGAACACAAACTGAAGCCAGGATCTGGGGAGAGCCAGTTTTTCTTTTTTAAAGAAGAGAATAACACAAACAAGGCCACTGAATCATTGGAAACTAAAAATTTGCTTGTTTGTTCTTCCAACAGTGGACATTAAAGGAAAATATTTTAAATTCTCAAAGCCTGTGTACAAATGAGACAAACATTTCATAACACACAAAACTTCTTATTTACTAAGAATGTGAACATTTTGCTTTGCCAAAAGTTGATCAGCCTCTTCTCTCATGTTATGAAAGAAGAGAAAAATTGTTCCTATAATCGTAAAATTGCTTGGTTGAAACGGAGAGATGAATCTGGTGGGGACACCACCAGGTCTCACTTGCACATCGTAACATTGCTACACTGTTGGATTCTTTTTCACAAGTTGGGTTCCATTCACTGCAGATGGTACAGCTGACTTTAGAGCAGGTGTTTTAGCAGGCCTGGCCCACGGCATCCTCATGCTTATCACCTGGACAGTTTCCAGCCACAGATTGGACTTTGAGTTGTTGAGGAGATTGTCAGAGAGATTGATAGTGTGAGCCATATTGGAATTACCCATGATAAATGACACGATTTCTTCCACTCTTCTCAAAAGACAAGCTGTGAATCACAAGATTGTTCAGCTGAACTTGATGAGTTCAAGTCCCTGCGGAAGGTGTCTAAAAACACATTTATATCCAGACTGCAACCACCTGAACAAATCAGAGCTTTTAAGCCTCAGTGACTCACTACTGGGATATGGAAATCAACTAACTGAGTAGAATCCAAGGTTTGCAGACCTGAGAGATATTTCTGGTAGAAATTCTTTTTGCAATTTAATTTGGCAACTCTTACCTAGTCCATGCTCAATATTGCTCCAGGTTTTATTAGTTAGGTTAAGGTAGGCTGCAGTAACAAAGCCAAAAACATAATACGATTTCATCGTTACTGATTAAGAGTTCAGTGACACTGGTGGAGTGGGAGGGAAGGACCAGTGGTAGAATCTGTATCAAAAAGTTACTCAGGAATAGATGTTTCTTTTATCTCAATGCTTCTAAATTCAAAAGGTCTCCAGAATCATGGTGGAGTAGGAATAAAATGACAGATTACATGGACAGATTTTTCTGGGGAATATCTGGAAATAATGTTTCCCATTTCTAGCAGATTTATTTTTTAAAACCAGATTACATAGCCTTAGTCTATACAAGGGGGAAGAAAATGTAGTTTAGCTGTTTGTCCAGGAAGAGGAAGAAAAGGGAACTAGATGTCAGTGATTATTAGCAATCTTTGCTACCCAGCACTGCAACAATGCAGCGACAACACAGAAACTCTATTGAGGATGGAAATTTAATGGAATGGAGTCAGTGATTTCTCATCTGCAAAGAAGTATCATTCTTATTACTAGTGGATAAAGCACCTTTCTTAGAATGGATAAAGTTATTTCTCAAACCACAAATGAAAGATACATGAAAATCTCAAATATTCAATATCATCAGCTTCACCATCATAGATAATAATAGGTGATTTACCGACCTCCAATGTTCTTAAACCAGAAGGCAAGTGAAATGTAATAGATTATCAAAAGAAAAGAGCATATTATAAAATTATTTTTCAAAAAGAAAAACCAGTAATATAATCCTTTTTAATAGTGAAATTACATATAAATTATAAATAAAAATAAATTCATAATCAATTAAAAAACTGTATTCTTTACTTCTGTTCCCTTCATTTCACCCCTACCCCAGTTCTCTGAAATTAGAAGCATAAGTGGTTAATATACGGCCAAGTGCAGTGGTCGGCGGGGGGAGTAGCTTACTTCAGAAAGTCGTAAGAGGCCTGGTCATGACTACAGGGGGCTGCGTAATTTCAGGGCAGCAATGTTCACACTGGCCTGCACGTTGCTCACCTGGGTCGTCCTGCACTCAGGAGCTGAATTCTTCTACTCATCATCAACGTCTACGGCCATACCACCCTGAACACTCCTGATCTCATCTTCTACTCATCATCTCTACATCTAACCTGGTAGTAATATACTTCTGACCATCCTGAGGGATTACTGCTAATCCTTCTTTCTGTTTATTCAGGATAAATGTGACATTTTTAAATGACGTTTTAGAAAAAGAGAGGAAGGGGGGAAAGACATGGAGATACTAACGACAGAAGCAGTGGGAAACACGTATATCCACACTGTTACAGACTTAGAGTTCTTATGCAAATTCAGTCCTTCATAGCTAGTAAAATACAATAGAGTATGATGTCAAGTTTACCAAGAACTTATTTCTCACCGAGCATTATCCTAAGAGCCATGCATGTCTAACATATCCCTGATGTCTACTCGACGTTGCTGTCACTTCTTCCCAAGACCTCCTCTGCATTGCAAAATGGCAGCAGGGAAATTTGTTTCCCAAATCCTCCTTTTCCAAGATTTCTGGTTAGACTTTGTAAAAGATAGGGAACTAGAGGATGGAAGTGAAGAAGCTCTTAGTTCCCAGAGACGGTTCTATCCATTAGCCTTTCTGGCAAATCCTTGAAAGCCACTGGCTTTGCTGCTGCAGACAGAAAGATTGATGAAAGAGATTCTGGAGAATTGCATCAATTTCTCTAAGAAATTTTAGGAGAACCATGCTTTTTGTTGCTTCAGTTTGAAATTCCCAGTGATAGCTTCCCTGACACTGGAGCCAGCTTCTCTGACTTATAGTGGAGATTTAACAATCATGAAAGGGTCAATAATCATGAAAGTCTCGGCTTTGATTTTAAACCTTTTCATCAATAGTACATATGGTGATTTCTCTTTTGTTGATCATACCCTAACTGATAAAAGTAATCAAAATCACAAAATCATTTTGTAAGACAGACATACCAGCACATCTCATATACTGTATGTCTCCAGATGAAACCAAAGCTTAGAAAATGTAAATCTCTTATTCAACAGTCTAGCACAGCCCAAATTCAAACCAAGTACATAGACTCTTGAGATTATGCTCTTCACTATAATGTTAGGCCCTTCGTCACATCAGTACCATTCACAGAGAGAAAGCATTTTATAACAAAGCAATGACTCAGAATTATCTAACATATTCTTTCCTAATTAGCACTATACTTTGCCTTTTTCTCTGAAAAAAACAAAAACCAAAAAAACAAAACTCTAGAGTTTCTTCCCTATAGTATCAATACTAATGATCTGAGTTAACGTCCTCACCATTTTTACAATCTACCAAATTCATTGGTGACTATTGAACTTTCTAGATTCATCGACTTGCTCCCCGTCACCTACAACACATTGTAGTTTCCGTTCAGTTAGTTGTTACAAATCTACATACAAATAAGGGTCTTTTTTCCCCTACTAATTCTTTCTCACAGAAAACTGAAATGAAATTAGCGATGAAGCATGGTGGAATTGCAAAATAACGTGGAAGATGTCACTGGAAGAAATTGCTCAAAAGTCAAAAAAATGAAAAGAGAAATTAGAGAAATGTTATGATACAAAGTTATCAGGAGAAAATCCAGAGTTTCCAGCTTAGAAGAAGTATATATTTAGGGGTCTCTTTAAATTACCATTCCTTAAGAAAACCAATCTCTAATTTCCCATTTCCTTGCAGAATGAAAAATAAAACTTATGTGCAAACTTGAAGTGTATGCAAGAAAACCCATTCATTACATGTCATCGATCATATGTTTCAGCATAGAATTTATTATAACTAGTTTATGAACCATTATTAACTCTTCTAGAATAAACATTTGAGGAACTTTTTTTGTCTAAGTCCCATAATTGGAACCTGTAAACTACGGTATAACTTTCACATTTATATAAATCATATGTGAAATATTATAAATAGGAGAAGCTTCTAGGATGCTCATAATAAATCCCAATTATAGGTAAGGTAAAATCCTCCTTTTATCCTTGCTCTGTAAACTACTTATTCACAATATTTTAAATTCTCTTATAACTCAGAGGACAATTTCAGTACAAGTGAGCCCTTCCTTGAGCCCTTCCATCTGACTGGGGATTCATTCCCTCTGTTCACCTCTTGCTCTCGCTCTCTGTTTTCCTAGATAATTAGTCAAAGTACTATCTACTTTTCATTTCCTCTCAACTCCAATTTTTCCATCCTTACCACTATTTGACTCTCATTTTATTTAAATGAGACAACAGTATAATCATCTTTACTTTTCTTCTGATTTTGGAATTTCTTCTAAAAATAAATTGCACATGAACCCTCTGGCCACCCTGTATTCGTACCCTATGCATTCCTTTTCTTTCTGTGATAGAATTTTTGAAGACTGGCCCTCCATGTTTCTTACTTGAATGCTAATGTAATAAGGCCCCATAGATTCCAAGTCCAGTGCTATGTTCTGGGCAAACACTGGGGACAGATGTTGAATGTGCAGTTTGATGGGGAAGCAGGGAAGTACGAGGCAACTGATGATAATCTAGTGGGAAAACTTGCTATGACATAAGGATGGTTGTTCTGAAAGGACAAACCAAATACAGCCACACAGAGTTTGGGAATTAGTGAGAGGCTTCTGCGAGAAAGCACTGGGGAGGAGTAGGTAGGGAGAGAGAATGGAGAAAGGGATGGGTAGGGCATTCCTAAGACAGGGAGGAACTGGTGTAAGGGCCTAGAGAATCCCATCACTAGGAATCTACCCCTGAAGAAGAAAAAAATCATTTTACCACAAGGACATTTGCACCAGAATGTTTACTGCAGCTTAATTCACAATTGCCAAGACATGGAAGTAACCCAAGTGGCTATCAACTCATGAATGGATTAACAAACTAGGGTCTATGTACTCTACAGAGTACTGCTACATAGTACGTATGTACTCTACAGACTACAGAAGAAGATGGAGACTTTACATCTTTCGTGTTTACCTGAATGGAGTTGAAACACGTTCTTCTTAGTAAAGTATCTCAAAAATGGAAAAACAAGTCTCCAATACTCAATACTAATATGAAACCAACATATAAACAACTACACACCCACAAGAAAAGAAGCAGCACAAGTATAATCTAGTGAGGGGCAGGGAGGAGGAGGAGGAAAGGTGATTGGCAGGATCTCACTGATGTGCACGAGGTGAGGGTGTTCAGCACGGCCCCCTGGGAGAAGGGCTCAGCTGCAACTTAAACTTTACCTTTGAAATGAAAATAATGTAACCTAAACATTTGTACCCTCATAATCTGAAATAAAAATAAATAAAAATAAAAGAAGAGATACTGTGATTGGTTGTAGTTCAGCCTCAGGAGAGAGCAGGCCATCTTCAGGGACCGAAAGGGAGTTCCGTGTAACAGAGCACGGCCCGCAGAAGAGAAAGCAGGTGTTAACAGAAATAGTGAACTTCAGGTTTGCAAACCATGTTTTTAATTGTAGTGTTTTACTCACCACTTGATTTCAAACTTACAGTTTTTTCTCTGTTTTTCTCCAAAGATTTCTCAGGCATCTGAGAAAATCTGGTGGAGTACCAGACTCCACCATGTTATAGACATTTGAGATATATCTACCATGTGCTAGACTTTCTAGATACCTCAGCGAACAATACAGCAAAGTTCCTGCCCTTCTGGAGCTTATATTTAAAAAAGAAAAAAAGCAAGAAACAGAAGAAAGTAGAAGGATTATAGAGGTATGAAAAATATGAAGTAAAATAGGGCTGGGGATTGAGAGAGGCGGTGAGCTGGGACTTAACTCCAGTGGTGTGGGTGGTCTCCGTGGACTATATGCTCTCTGTCTGTGTGGGCTCCCTAATTTAGTTGTGAGCATCACCAGCCACCCCACAGAGATCTGCTGAAGGCTCAGGGCTGGGCTTTTTCTTTTGTATTCTCTTAGCCATTTCCCTGAATGAAGCACCCTCAACTCTCACTCAAATTATTCAGCAACCACCCACACAGCCTCTTTGTCTCCATTCTTTCTCTGTTATAAATTCTTCTTCAGCCTCAGTCCGAGTTTGCATTACAAATGGCAAATGGAGCTGTGCCACCTGCCACCCTTTTGTTCAAAAACCTTTGCCACCTCACTGTTGTCCACAGACCCTGACACCAACAATGACATTCAAAATCTTCCCCGGTCTGCCTCCTGGCTGCTTGTGGAGCTGTCTCCTAAAATATTTTGCAAGTTGCCCTCCTAGTTAATAAGCTCAGAACAAAGGACGGACTTTTTCTTCTTTTGGATGACATTCGGTCTGCAATGTCCTGGCTTTGATGATTCCTGCTCTTTTCTGTTGTCCAAATCTCCTCTCCCTCTCAGGCTCACTCCATGCCCCTTTGCTGGTGAGGAGTTGCCTCCTTCCTAGTTATTCCAGGGAAGTGTTCCATTTTCTGCTTTCCTGTGACGCTCTGCTTATTTTCTTGTGGCATACAGGTATTGTACTTTTATTCTGAATAATTCTGTCTGTAATTATTACAGACAGCAGACAGCACCACCGCAGGACTGTAAGCATCCTTAGGACAGGAACCTCCCATTTTTCTTCCCCAGGCTTCGCTGCTATATCCACGGTGCAGTGCTCTCTGCAGGTGTTGAATTTAAATTCATTTTCCTAAACTCTAGGCAAAAAGGCTTTTGTTTTGGAGGTCAACGTATTAGCAATCTCATTCACAGAATTAACATGATGGATAAGAGCATTTTTAACAAGCATCTTTTAATAATTATAAATGCCAGATTTCATCAGAAGCCTAGAGCAAGTATTATCACTGTGAGACAAACTAAATGCTACATGTGTCAATATTTACACAAGCAGATTACAACAGTGTGGTCTCATCAGTTCAGCTATTGTGTCTGGTGAGCTTAACTAAATTTCAAACTCCATAAGGAACTGCATTTTCCCCTGAAGTTATTAAAGGGTATATTTCTTTTAATTAAACTCATTTGCATGACTAAATTAGATTTAATTACTCTCATTCATTTCACTAATACCTTTCTTTAATTGGAGAAGGAGAACTTTTATAATTGATTAAAATAGGATGCTCTGGCCTTCTCCTTTGGTCTTGGAGAATAGTTTTCATTTTATGCTTTTAAATGACTGAGGGAGCGAGGATTTTTTTTTGGCCTGTGCTACTGCCGTCACTCCCAGGAACGTGGCATGGACATGCAATCCCTCTCAGCTCCTCAGCTTTTCCACCTGGTAAGCCCTCTAATACCAAAGCGAATAATATGTCTCTGTCTCCCAAGCAAGTGTAAATGATGTTTTTCAATGTGAAAGCATTTGAAGCATTTACATCGATTCTAACCATGAGTATTATTGGAATTATTCATATAAGAAATTAAAGCTTCTGTGTTAAAATTTTCCTAAAAAGGAAGTTCCTCTTTACCTTCTGGGTGGTAGTCATTATTTTCATAACCTTAAACTATCAAAATTTACTTTCATGTTCATTTATTCACTCATGCATTTGTGCATTTATTCAACACAAGTTTGTTTTCATACAATATTCCAGACATTGCAATTGTCATTGGGTAGAGTTAGATAAACTCTTAACAAGTCTAATAAAACATATTCCTTCAGTCTTTAGAGACTAAGAGATAAATACATTTTGATAAATGCAATATTAAAATTGCATGCAAGGTTCACGGTTGAAAAGGGGTGATTTTTAACTCAGTTTGAAGGTGCTTAAAATAGATCTTGCAAGATAAATACTTTTTAAAAGATGGGAGAGGAAGGTTATTCCAGGAGAGAGGAATTCTGTGTTCAAAGGCACTCAAGCAAGAATAGAATGACATATTTGGAAAACTCTAGCTTAGCTAGTTTGGCTTAAGTTTTGGCTTTGAGCATCGAGTGAGAGGGAACAAGTTTGGAGAATAACTCATCCCAGGGATGAGTTGGCTTAAAGCAGATCAGTGAAATTACTACATTTATGTATTAGAATGATAATGAGGTAGCAATAGGAAAAGTAGATTGAAGGGAGGAAAGTCCAGTTAGAACGTTCTTTAGCTCAAGAAACTGTGGACCCGACATACTGTAACAGCAGGAGACGGGAGAGGAAAAACACATTTCACATCTGTTTCATTAGTATTTGGAAGATAGAACTGGCAGGCAGAAGTTTAAGGTATCTTCTATGTTTTTGCTTTTGATGATTTTTTAGGTAGTGGTGGCATTACCAAAAATCATGAAAAGAGAAATACTTTTTGGGGTGGGAGTAGAAAAAACACTGACTTAAGTTTGGGAGATGTAATTTTGATAAAGATACTTGTCTGGATCTTACCTTAGGGTTATAGAAAAGTTGTAGATTTGAGAACTGTCGACAAGGATTTCTTGTTTTCTTTCTTTTTTTTTTTTAATGTTCTCCTTACTTCCTATGGATGAAACACAGGCCATGCTTCCCCTCCCGGGGGTAGAGGGCCCTTGTTGCAGGCCAGGCCAGTCAGGAAACACAGGGACATCCCAGTCGGCATGCTGGAAGGGAAGCGGCCGTGTTCCTCTCACTGGGATAACGAGCTTTAAGACCATGTAAGCCAAAGTAATTGGTGGCATCTTCACCCCCATAGAGGCAAAGTTTGCAAATGAAGACAGCACAGAGGTTAAAAAAGCACTAGACAATTAAAAGGGACTGAAGTCTGTGGACATTTTTGAACCACTGGATCTAACCAAGTCTTTGGTTAACTCTCTCCTGAATGTTTTAGTGATGTGAGCCAATAAAGTAGTTTTATGCCTTTTGTATGTCCATAATTCTGTGATTTGTATCCAAAAACATCCTAACACCTGCCAGAGTTCCCACAGGTGAGTTGCAATTAACACTGGAAGAGTGAGAGCTGGGGCTCAGGTCAGGGCATCGTAGGTGAGGAGAGAAAAACATCAAGGTAGTGAACTGAAAGGGAACATGGAAACTGGAGGGTGAGTGGAGGGAAAGGATTGGAGGAAGAAACCCTGGGAAGACCCATGAGAAGCCAAAGCAGTAAGGACAGCATCAAGGCTGTGGAATGTGTGGAGGAGAAGTCACATTAAAGAGGACGATGTACGCCAAGACGCGTCTGCCTGACGTCTCAAGGTCAGATGTCTTAAGGTCAGACCACTCCAGGGAGAACTGCTTCAGCAGAGTGCCAGGTGCAAGGCGCACTGAACGGGCCTGAGAAAGTCAAGCCAGTGAACTGAATGTATCCCTCACAAAGGTTATCTGTAAAGAGAAAGTAGAAGATTGGACTTTAAAGGCCAGAAAGAGGGTCTCTTTCTAAGTTTTGAGAGGTGGTACCTATTTAGAAGGAAACACACACACACTCTTCCTCCCATCTCTTATGAAGTCTGGCCCATTTTACACGGCAGAAGACCTGTGGAGAAGGAAACATAAAAAGCCAAGTAGATAAAAAGAGTTGACAAAGAGGAGTCAGGGCCCCGCTGGTCTCTTCCATTCACTTATACAAGTCCCAGAGATTTTCCCATATTTTGGTGCTTCAGTTTTCTCTCGTTTTAAAAAGTAAAAAATCTTCTTTTTACCAAACCATGCAACTGAGAGACGGAAACTAACAAGGTCTACCCTTCATCGATAACATAACACATACAGGAGCTGCTGGCCGGTTCACGCACACACTTTTAAAACAACACTGTTTATTGGGAAACTGCTGTATGACACACAGAACTGTGTTTCCAATAGTAGGATAACGTTATCATTTTAAGATATTTATGTTTGATGGAGTTGAGATCTTTTGGTTTACTTCAATAGACCAAGACAAGCCTTTGTTGCTGGCAGTTCTACGCATTAGAGGTCATCTCTTTTTAACCCCTGCAATGCATAAATAACATCTACCAAGCCTCTGAGGCTGCAAATTTATTTTTCAGTGTTATGTTTTATTTTTGAATGAAAATAACAAATATGGACAAGTAAAATTTAAAAGTAAAGTACCGCACTGCTTCTTAAATAAGGCATCAAGTTTTCAATGTGGCTTATTACTCATTCAAAAGGAAAAAATAATCCCCAAACCTTGTATGAAATAGTCACGTTCTAATAGTCTGTTTTAGCCCTTCTAGGCTATGAACACAATCTAGGGGAAAATAAGCCAGCATAGCTCATAATAATTGACAGATTTCAGGAGATTAAAACTATCCGTATTCAAGATGCAGACACCTGATTGGGAGGCCCAGGAGGTGAGGCCTGCCCCGGGGCAGCCTGGTTGGGAAGCCCAGGAGGTGAGGCCTGCAGGGGCAGCCTGGTTGGGAAGCCCGGGAGGTGAGGCCTGCCCCGGCAGCCTGGTTGGGAAGCCCAGGAGGTGAGGCCTGCGGGAGCAGCCTGGTTGGGAAGCCCGGGAGGTGAGGCCTGCGGGAGCAGCCTGGTTGGGGGCCCCGGGAGGTGAGGCCTGCCCTGGCAGCCTGGTTGGGAAGCCCGGGAGGTGAGGCCTGCGGGAGCAGCCTGGTTGGGGGGCCCGGGAGGTGAGGCCTGCCCTGGCAGCCTGCGCTCGGGTGTTTGGCTTGAGAACACACAGGCAGGAAGGGACTGTGTCATGAAAAGAAATGGAAACAAACAAACCAAAATACCAAAAGGAGGGAAAAAAATACCACAAACCACACTTTTAGTCCTCTATTTATACTAGCACATTCTGGGAAAATCACTCAAAAACCTGTTACTAATCATTTAAACCTTAGGCTGTCGACATTTTTCTGCTTTGCTAGCCAAACAGTCACGCGCAGCAGCCAGAGGGTTAAAGAGCCAGATTTCCCGTCCCATGCTGTAGCTTCGCGCGAGCAATATGGAGGACCTCATCGTCACCGCGGAGGCCCCTGCTGAACACGGACGGGTCTATCCAGGCAAAAATATGTGCAGCCTTCTGGGCCAGATTTGCTCCGGAAGGGCTTCTAAGTTGGCTGTGCAGTGAACGAAGCTGTCCAGACCTGCTGTTCACAAAGGCCAAGAGCCTCTCCCTGGGTGCCTCGTTCTTCAGCCAGCAGACCAGACAAAACCTGTTTCACTGGGTCCAGACACCCCACAGAACTCTGAGAAGGTCTGTGCATTGTTTCAAGAAATACAGTATACAATCTAACATCAGTTAGAGTATTTGGATTCTGGTAGACTAAAGATAAACATTTCCATTGTAGCTTTGAAACAAAGTAAGTGAAACCGGGCACAGCACTGGAAAGTTTCTGGGAGATGATGGAATTTCTTATTTCTTGATTAAAAACAAAACTTACAGTCAGTCAACTAGTGGCTGAGGCGCAGTGCTTTATGTGTGTTATTGGAATGGAGGACTGTGCTATGCTCAACTGCTTCAATAAACATATTAGGAACATTTATTATCAAGGGAATGGGAAAATAAATCCCTCAAGACCCAGACATCATCATCATGTACTTTGTGTCCTAGGGTGTAAAATCGATTTGCATTTTCTCCAGACTCTGTTCCTTTGACTAATTCTCATCTATCCATTTTTGATTGGCAAAATGAAGACAAAAATACTGAAAGTTGGCAATATTTTGTGGACAATTATTAGTATGTTTCATTTCATAAAAATCAAAATTCATACTGAATTTGATGAGAAATCTGCCCACACTCTGTCCTTCTCGAAAGTCCCTCACTGAACATCCAGCCTTTGAGAAGACAGCCTCTCCTGAACTAAGAGATGGCGGAAACCTATAAAAACAAGCAAAAGAGAAGTGCCGGGCTTGGTTTACACATAGGCCATGGATCAGGCCTAGAGACATTGATGTCTGTTGTGGCTCAGCCATCGCAAATCACAAAGCAAAAACAAAACGACTGAAACATTCAATTTGTCTTTGCCATCTAAACATCATATTCTAATTGATGATTTTGTATAGAAATCTGATTGAACTGGATCAGTTATACGTGCGGTCACAGTCGAAGCTCAGGGATAGAGAAGTGGTGAGGTTTGACTCGAGATTAACATAAGCCACTGTGGATCCTTGAAGTCATGCTCAAAAACTTAGCTTCCTTCATGCCCTTAATTATCAAATGTGTTTCCTGTGAAGAAAGGAGTACTGTTTAAAATGTTTGATAATCTGACAAGGCCATAAGGCTTAATGGAATCGATGATTACACACAGATGGACGATTAACTCTCGAGGTTTAACATAAAAAAAAAAAAGTAACTGTGCTGGATTGCTACTTAATGGAATTACACTGCCCATATGGAAAAGAACTATACCCTAAATATACCCAGAATGATGGAACAGGTGGCAGAATCTGGGCAAGACTGCTTGGAATGCACAAAAGCATTCTGAACTTGTAACTGCCAGAAAAGATTCCTGGAGGAAAAAAAAAAAAAAAAGAGGGGAATCTTTAAAACTGTGTTAACTTCTCTACATTTTGGAAATATGAATTGCAAAAATAATTAGAGAACTGAAACCTAGCGTACATTTTTTTTTTCTAGGAAGACTTGTTTCAAATTATCTTCTGGAAACCCATGCATTACATCTGAGGTCATATCACGATGTATGGATTATTATTCCACCCAACAAAAACTCAGTAAGGGCAGAGACTATAGCTTCCCAACTCATAACAATATCCCCAAAAAGGTATAATTGGGGGAAGAGGTTTAAAATTGCTACCCACAGTAAGGAGTGGGCATTATTTCTGGATTTCATACTCACTAATAACATTTTCCATCCCTACTTCCATGGATAAACAAGAGCTGCATATGGGAAAAGACAGCAGGATCTGAACGCCAGTAAGCATTGACATATAATAAGCAAATTAAAATAATATGATCCCAAGTAAGAAACGACTGCTGGGAGAAGGTAATTTATTTGTGATGTTTTGCTCCAACTCAGCAGGGTTTTTATTTTAAATATTAATAACCTTTTAGATCACATGGACTCTGTCTTCTACGGACATAAAGGGGTAAGGTCTTAGAATCTGGAAGACCATGGAAATAATAAACTTGGTAGAGAAACAGCACTGAGCATTTCCAAAGTGCCAAGAACTAATTGCTTTCTATAAATTGTTTTACTCAATTTTTCATATGGCCCTATGTGTTATTTCCCTATTGTCCTGAGGAACAATCTGACATTAAGTAAGTTTCTTTAAGTCACAGAATTGGTACTTGACTAAATAAGACTAAAGGAGATGGGTCTTGTCAGAGCCCTTTCCCTTGAGACCATTTTGAGCAATGCCTGTCTAAAAGGACCTCTCCCTGGCTCTGTGTTGCTTTTCTAGTTTTGCACGTGCCTGATACCTTCCATGAGCCCTGTGGATCCATGTGGATTGCCAGGTCTCTAGGAGGCCCTTTAGTAACGATGGGAGAACAAAAGAGCCCTACACAAAACAGGTAATTTAAAAAACATATTGAATTATAAAATGAGTGTGAAGAAGCTCTACAATATTCTATTTCTCTTTCATAAAATAATAAGATTTTTTTCTCTTTTTTTATTGAAATATTAAGTGTTCAATTCTTTTAAAAAGTTTTTTCATTGTTGAGGTCCCTGTTTGATTGAGGCTTTAAGCATGCACTTGTTATGCCCAGCAGGTGATTCAGTAAAACTCCACCGTTCAGGCTACTGAACCATTCTTTCTATGAACCATGTCTCTCTGAAATCCACATGTTATAGTATTTGGAGGTTAGGCATT
The DNA here is from genome assembly GCF_000181295.1 of Otolemur garnettii. Classification (NCBI taxonomy): domain Eukaryota; kingdom Metazoa; phylum Chordata; class Mammalia; order Primates; family Galagidae; genus Otolemur; species Otolemur garnettii. Next base: position 9,570,782 of record NW_003852434.1, read on the forward strand.
TGAGATAGAATTATACTATGAGGGGGGAAGACCTTACAAGTGGAATTAGTGCCCTTCCAAGAAGAGACATGAGAGACACTCTCTTTCTTGTGTATGTGAAGGCAGCCATCTGCGAACCAGTAGGAAGATCTTCATCAGACTCCAGTTTGTCAGCACCTTCACCCTGGACTTTCCAGACTCTAGAACTGTGAGCTATACGTGTCCGTTTTGGGATATAGTGGCATGTACATGTAATCCCAGCTACTTGGGAGGCTAAGATAGGGAGGATCACTTGAGCCCTGGAGTTCAAGTCCAGACTAGGCAACATGTGAGAACTTGCCTCTAAAAAAAGAAGAAAAATTCTATAAGTATCTGTTGTTTAAGGCAGCCAGTCTATGGTATGGTACATTTGTTGCAGCATCCCAAAGTAAGATCATTCTGAAAAATTGTCAGAGAATTGTCTCGGGTAAATTGACCATTGTACGTCATTAAGCATACATAATTTCAGCAATTAATACTTTCAGATCTCCAGTACGATTCTACCATTAAAAAGTGAGACTCATTGTTTCCTCTAAAAGTACTCTTGTTATAATCACACAGACCAATTGGTTCCTGAATGTATAAACACAGCTTCTTGTAGCTACTTGTTTCTCGGCTTTCCATATGCTTGGGATTTTTATACACTTCGATATGTGTACATTATCAAAATAATTTTTTCAGACTTTGTTTCCTACCCAGAGATAATTTATCACTGGCAAGATACAAGATAAAACAGTGGGCAGACTTCTGGCTTAGCAAGGAGACTTCCTTTCAGACTTTAATACTTTATTTTCTGCTAATTAGTTGTGAACCTTGTTCTTTCAGATGTTCTGGGCTTCCGTTTTTCTGTTAAGATATTTATCTTCATTATTATATGTCATAGGGATTATGGAACAAATTAAACATTAAAGATGCAAAATTACTAGAAAAGCAGTATATGGGCTGTTGAAATTTGGAAATTATGTGTTTTCCTTCTCCATGGTATACTGTACAATATAGGTGCTCTGCTGAGCTCTGTACCTGATGAATGAAGATGGCTCTTGCCCAGATAGATTGTAAAAAGCTTGAGTTTTTGCAAAGAGTGTGGCCCCCCCAAGGCTTTGATAAAACCGTATACAATTAATAAAATAGTACAGAGAGAAAAAAAATGCAAATATCAGGTGGAAATCACGTATGCACTTTCCTGTTCTGCGGCACTATTCACTCAGTATCCTTTGTTGTTGTGGGAATATTTTCTTAAAAAATAAAGACTCTTTGTATGAAAGACATCTAAATCATTTATGACTATTGAGCTTATTTTTTATCTCTCTAAAACCCCCACATTTCCAGAATTGATTGGATTTCTGAAAGAATTCTAGGATTTTTTAAATGTCTAAAATTTATCGAGTGCCCATTATAGTCGTCCTTTTAAACATTTTTATCACTTGCAGTTCTCCACAAAGTACTTCTTTCCTTCTCAACAGGCAGCTATGAGTGGAGGCTACTGTTGGATTATGAGATGTCATCTTCTTAAAATTTGATAGTTGTACTTTTAATAAGATGTACAGACTCACTATTTAACGTCCTTAAAATAATATCTAATCAAATTGAACATGCTTTATAATTCCTTATAAATGGCTTTTCCATTATAGATTTGTTCTAGTTATTCATTTTTGGTACAGCATATTTTTTCTCTGATACTCAGTATGGTTGTTGACAGGAAATCCTACAACTAATCCTCCCCCAGAATGACTGCCTCAAGCTCCCTACATACAATAACATTTAATGAAAGATTAACCAGTAAGGAAAATCTTCAGACAGTCTGTGATACGGAGGTCATCTCGGACTTATCTCAAGGGAAAATGGGCTGGCGGAAATGTTACAATTGTCCAGATAAGGACAAAGGATATAACATGCACTCCCTCCCGAACAATAGTAGCATCTCTGAAGTCTCCTCTAGGAACGCACATTTTGCTATTTAGAGAGAACGTGTTGTTTTTAGAACTAACCATGGTCCTGAAAATGATCCTGGTCTCTTCATATTCCAAGGATATGACTATTCTTCTAAAAACCAAATAATAGAGAAAGAGTGGTGATTTGTCTATCGGAGGGACTTCACAACCAGGAAAGTGAAGTAGCTGTTTATTAGCTTTGCAGAAATACCAGAAAGAGATGATGGGAAATAGCTCCCATCTCCAGATCTTTGCAACATCTGGAGAATATATATATATATAATCAAATTGGATATATGCTTTAAATGCCTTATTAGTGGTTTTTAAATTGAGGGTTTGTTCTATTCATTTATGATATAGTAAATTTATACGTACAGTCTATATACTCATATACACAAATACACATGTGTATGTATTTATTTTTATATATACAGGGTGTCCATACATTTCATATGTAATTGCACACAAACTTTATGGCCACCTGTATTTATATTTTCTGCCAAGGAGCACAGGGCCAGGTAGAATGAACAGTAAGTTAGGTTCCCCAGCATCTGTAAAATACCTCTACACGATCACCATGGTTCTCTTACCAGAGTAAAGAGTGTTTTGTAACACCATGACTGCTCAGACCCCAACATGGCAACTTTTGAATGTATACAGTGGGAGAAGAATGGAATATGAAGAAAGGCAAGAGCTTAAAGCCATTGGCTAATAATGCTCTTGAACCCATTCTGGCAGGTTACATCATAGCCTATAATACACAGTGATGTGATGATCAAGTACATGACATCACAGGCATTTCTTGTGCAGAATACAACTTCCCCAGCAGATAATACAACAGCTTCAAACTGTTTTGATGGCCCTTCCTTGTGATGCATCAAAGGCAGAACAAAGAATAGTTACAGTGAACAAGGAAAGACTCTTCATTGTTGGCAGTTATATTCACCCCATCTTCCCCCACTGTGTTTTCTCCCACTGGGTAATTTTCTGCTTTCCCCTCTCCAGTCTCTATCATCCTCCCAACACTCCAGTTAGACTACTACAATTATGCATTCTTAATCTCTTCATGCTTTGGTTCTAAATATCCTAAGATTAGGTCATAAAATTGCTTGTTTATATCTGTACGTGCATATAAAATCCCATCGTTCGCTCACCTGTGTTACACACACACATACACACATGAGATACAGAAAAGGGGGGAAGGAGGATCTCAGTAAATCATGACTGGCAACTTCCCAAAGACGACACCATAAATATCAAATGCAGGAAAGCTGGATACAAACTGTTATCCCAATATAATGTCACCTGTGTGTTGCTATGAACCTGTGCCTGAAAATAGAAAAGGCTGATCATTTCAAGGACCACGATATGCTCAAGTGGGAGAGGGAAGAAAGGCTTTTCAGATGCCTTCAAAACCCTAATTCAAACTTAGCTCTACCACCTGGGATGTGCTCATTTGATCTTTAACTGAAAGTTGTTCTGCGGTTTATTTTGTCATTTGTGGGGGGCTTCTTTTTTTAGTTAAACCATTTATCTGGAGGATTTTTACTTTTCCTTTGCCAGCTATTGGTTATTAAATTGTAGCCCTCAGCTTGTGACTGCAATAACAGATGTCTCCTAGTTGGAGTGAGATCACAAGATTCATTTCAAATAAATGTAAGAAAAATATACCACATAATAGAGCAAAAGATGAGTGTCCCCTAGGGAGCTGAAGCACTGTACTCAGGATACGAACTAGAGACAGGGTGTTAGTGTACTTTGTCATTTTTGTGTTTTTCTTAAAATAATTTAATCATTAGTTTAGAAACCAAGGAAACAGACATAAAGAGTTGACAATTTCCTGCATGTAACTTTTTCTTGGAACTTATTTCACTCACGCTAGCAAGTGGGACGAGGTAAAGCACTGCTCTTTCACACTTCTTAAAAATCATTACCGCAAAAATATTTGTTAGGAAAATTGAAACTGACACTTCAGATTTCATTTATTAAACATTTTCACCTAGCTCCCCCCCTGATGTGAAACTATTTTTGTCTATTTAAGCTCAATATTCTTCAGTATTTACTTATTTAACACTTATTGAGCACCTTGTTTATGCCATAAAATGTGATGGGATGTGGCATCACCTTGCATCCTGAGGGTGCTAAGGAGATATAGATGTAGATAGGAGATTGATTTATAAAAATAAATTCAGAAAAGAATGTGCAAAAATGAACATAATAAGGTGACAATACACTGTAAATATTAGGGAGTATAGAGCTTATTTTAAAATGCTTTTTTATTTTTATACATTTATCTTATTTAACAACTGTTTATCTATAATCCTGGCAATAAAGTTGTTATATTTCATACATAATATAGAAACTTCAAAACAGAAATTATTTCTAGACTCTGCTCAAGAGTTGGAAATATTTATTAGATTGAATGCCAACTTATGTCCAATTATTTTTTACTAAATCATAACTTTGTACATTGATGCACTTATGGGGTTCAGAGTACTGCTTTAATATACAATGTGAAATGTTTACATTGAACTAAGTAACACATCCATCACAATTATACTCATTTCTTAATAGTTTTGAAATGTACCGTTGCATCATGCACATTAGGTGAGGTGCCCCCCATATACCCTCCCTCCTCCCACATCCCACTCCCCTCCCCTCTCTCCTCTTCCCTTCTACTTTCTGGACTGTAGTTATGTTTTGCCATTCATATGAGTGTGTAGGTGGTTATATATTGATTTCATAGTAGTATTGAATACATTGGATACTTTTTTTCCCATTCTTAAGATACTTTACTAAAAAAAATATGTTCCAGCTCAATCCAGGTAAACATAAAAGACGTGAAGTCTCCATCTTTTTATGGGTGCATAGTATTCCATGGTGTTCATATACCACAATTTGTTAATCCATTCATGTGTCAATGGGCACTTGGCCTGTTTCTATGTCTTGGCTATTATGAACTGAGCTGCAATAAACATTCTGGTGCAAATGTCTTTGTTGTAAAATAATTTTTGAACATCTGGGTATACACTTAGTAGAGGAATTATAGGATTGAATGGTAGGTCTACTTTTATTTCTTTGAGTGTTCTCCAAACTTCTTTCCCAAAAGGCTGTATTAGCTTGCATTCCCACCAGCAGTGTAGAAGTGTTCCCTTCTCTCCACATCCACGCCAACATCTGCAGTTTGGGGATTTTGTGATGTGGACTAAATGTTACTGGAGTTAGATGATATTTCAGAGTAGTTTTGATTTGCATTTCTCTGATGATGAAGGATGATGAGCATTTTTTCATGTGTTTATAGGCCATGCACCTGTCTTCAACAGAGAAGTTTGACAATTTATGTCTTATGTAACAGCTCCATTTTCAGGAACTGACACAAAGAAATACTACCAACCAAATCTTAAAGAAGATACAGTTATTCACTCATCTTCAAAAAAACTTGCCCAATTTAAGCTTGTTTATACTAATTATTTAATTCTCTACTTTCAGATAATTTCTATTATTTCCTTCTCCAAAAAATAGACTTTTTATTTACTTTTTTTTTCCTTTAAAAAGCAATATTTTCTTTTGGACAGTCTGAGAACTGATACAGAAGCTTTATTATCAAATCAAAAGGTCAAAATTTCTATACATTTTCCTCTATCATTCACTGATATTGTTTATATTTTCCCAGTAAGGTTCTCTGACAAAAATAATTTTAAAATAACCAATCTTAGAACATGGTGCAAAGAGAGGAGGAGAGAAGCTGACCCTCTTTTACACCACTTGCAGTAAAATCTCTGTGCTAAAGCTTCCCAGAAGTTGTCATTCCCAGTCCGTCAGGAGTCATATGAGTCATCGTATTATCTGATATTATCTTGTCTAAAAATTCCTGACTTCTTTATTACTTGGTGAAGCTGCTATAGCTACTTTAGGATGAATTATCTGGAATGATATTAATAGATTCATTCTGAACCCACCAAATAATCTCATGTCCAAAGTCACTGGACTCATGGGAAATGCAAATTGTTAATTGTTCACCAGGAAAATATGTGATCTCTTTTTGGTGTGTTCCTGAGTGTTCAGTAAGGTGCTGGAAAACTAGAAATGGAGCATTGATTTTCAAATTCAACACACTATCTTCTTGAGTTCTCACTGGAATCAATGCACTATAAAAAACATAAAGATGAATAAATCAGGCCTAACTCTTCAAAATGGTAGTATGGGCTGTGGTTAAAATCCTGTATAACTAAAATGTGAGAGGATTTTGATAAAAGGAGACAGAGGGCTGGCAGGGCTGGGGTAGAGTGACAATTAACGAAAGCTTCAAGACATAAATGACATTTGTGTGTGGTCTGCAGGGGAAACAGTGAGTGGAGGATATTTCAGGCAGTAGCAATTGAATAATCAATAAAAGTAGAAGAGTACAAATGCCTAATGGATATTAATGTTTACTGAATGGAACGACCTCAGTGACAGTCAAATCTTTTGTTTGTTTGTTTGTTTGTTTAAATTTTGGAAATGGTGTAGGTTACCCACTTGAAACTCTGACGTTTCTGAGTGTTGAGAGTATTTATCACCTTTAGTCACTGATTTTCAAAGATGAAGCAAGTGATTCCATAACTGTCCATCTGCTAATCAGGGAACATTTTGGAATTGAGGTTAAGTAAAAAGAAAAAGACTATGAAGATGAATTACATCTTGAAGTATGTGAAGCTATAAAAACAAAAGAACACACTCCAAATGACTCATCTGCTTTCCAGATTCCACCACTAGTGAAGTAACTGGCATTGTAATAACTTCACAGCCTCATCCTGGTGGAACACAGGGTTCTCGCAAGAATCTGTTTCTGTCTCTTCAATGTTGCCATTCAAAAGCCTTGTCTCTGACTAATGAGGACCCGCTCCTCCCTCAGTGACATTGCATTCTCCCTCCTGTAGACCTGCATGGATACGCACCAGTTTCTGAGATTCTGGATCAGAACTCAGTGGCTTTGTAACACTGATAAACCTAACTTCTGGTATCTGTGAGCTTGTGTTCCAAAGTACCACGAACCACGCAGTGAGATGCCACCAAAGGAGCAGCAACTAGGTCAAGTTTTTGGCAGTCTTCGTGGAGTGCCAGCTCCAATGCTGGCGTTCCAGTGATTGAAGAGCGCTGAGAAATATTTCCCCTATCTTCCCTTAGCAGAACAACAAAGCTCAAATTAACTGACAGGAGTGGAGAGGAAAAAGAAAAACCTTTTGGAGAAGAATTTCACTGTCAACTATTTAAAGTCTAATTATTTACAGCTGGTCAGTACAGAACTTGAATAAGAGTACATAGTGTGGGTGTAGCCAGAGTGTGTGTCTGTGGGTGTCTGTGTGTGTGTGTGTTGTTTGTGTGTGTCCCTGTGTGTGTGTTTCTACGTGTGCATGTGGGGGGAAGAGTTTTCTGTCATGTGAGATAGTGACTAGTTTGTGTTTCTATGTGTGTGTCCCTGTGTGTGTGTTTCTACGTGTGCATGTGGGGGGAAGAGCTTTCTGTCATGTGAGATAGTGACTATGTGTGTGTCCCTGTGTGTGTGTTTCTACGTGTGCATGTGCTGGGGAAGAGCTTTCTGTCGCGTGAGATCGTGACTAGTTTTCTCTTACTTCTCCACAGTTCTGACCTAGCCCATGATTGGCAGCTGTCAAAAAATGTCCCCGGAAGAATGCCATTTCCCTCGTACTTTTGATAAGATCATCATCAGGTAATTGGTAAGACACTGGCTATTTTGGAGAAGCAAAGCAATGCGTGAGCCTCGGTAGTATATCACTAAACTCCAGGAGAAACCAGGCCTTCTCTTCCTTTCAGTTTAGTGCACACCAAGCCTAGTTGGCACTGCTGTCTTTCTTGCCTGTGCAAACATGTACCCAGCTCCCTAGTATGTATTCTTTCCAATGAGTTCATGACTTCCAAGATTAAAACATGGATACTTAGGAAAGCTAAAGGCTAAAACCAAACTAGAAAGCAAACACTGGGCGAAAAGCATTGGAGAAGCTGATGTACTCGGTACTATTATGAAACCTGTGTGTAATCACCCACACTTTCATATGAAAGATAAAACACAACTATATCCCAGGATGAAGGAGGGAAGAGGAGGGGGAAGGGAGGTGAGGCGGGAGGTTGGATGGAAGGAGGGTAAACGGGGGGACCACACTTATGATGCATATTGCAAGGGTACATGTCAAATCTATTAAGTGTAGAGCATAAATGTCTTAACACAATCATTAAGGGAGGTGAAGGCTATGTTAACCAGTTTGATGTAAGCATTCCAAATTGTATATAAAATCAGCACATTGTACCACATAAATACATTAATGTATACAGATATGATTTAATAAAAAGAATATGCTTGGTAAAATGCCAGAAGTAGTACCTTTCTGGGTGTTTAGAAAAGAAATTATCTTAAAATGTAACACTTCTTTCTCTTTTCATCTTAGTAAATCTAGTCAACAAGATTTAGCACTGGGAAGAAGCCCAGAAGGTTTGAAATCCTGTAAGAAAAAAGAAGTATATTTTTAGAATTATGGTAACAGCTGCTAAGAAATGTATTTCTATTTTGTAGTTAATCTGAGCTGCCTAACGTAAACGTGGGGTGGAAAAAAGATAACAGAGATAAGGCAAGTAGAGAGAATTATAGCAAAGTGAACACTATCTTTGGTTGTTGTTGAGGGAAAAATTGAGTACTAAAGATGGCATTTTATCAAAATAAAACTATAAATTGTACATCTAAGAGCTAGAATTAGATCTCTCTCTGTCTCTCTCTCTCTCTCTTTCTCTCTCTCTCTCCCCCCTTCTCCTACCGTCCTTCTATTTCTTCTCTATTTTTAGTTCTTTTCCTAATGGAATTTTACAGAGTAGTCATATAATGATATACATATGATTAAAAATCACCTTCTAATATTCTCAAATATACTACCACCTGCCAAATACATAATCTAAAAATTTTCACATTAAGAATAATTTAATGATGTTTATGGGAAGCTCTGAATTAAGTGATCATTTTGCAAATAACTAAATGAGGTCATTACTATTTACTTTCTTGTGATTCAGGACAAGTAGAAACAAATACACAGTACAATCTTGTCACAAATTGAAATGGGTACAATATCTAGATTTTGCTTTGCCTGTGATTAGGTTTGTTTAAAAATGATGATATCGTAATTTCAGAAATGGTTGTCTATTATTAACGTACTACATATTTGTGTTCTGTCTCTACCTCTTGAGCTTCTTTTGCTCTTGGTGTTGATAGAAGGGGCGATTTTTCCAAATGAAACCATCCAAGAGATTTTCATTGGGGATTTTTCAATCTATTCTTCAGTAGGAAACAGCCTGAGGTTGGTGTCAAAATGAGAGGCTTGTAATAGAAGGACTACTATAGAAATCTAATTTATTGTTCCAGAAATTAATTACATTAACAACACAGTGTTGTTATGATTGAAAACAATTATTAAATGAATAATTGGGAAGGTCAGTGTTTTAAAAAGTTCAAAGTCTCAAAAATGCTCTTAATATATATACCTTGAATTGAATAATAACACATTAATCAGTCCTTAATTTTACTTTCTTATGTTTTCTTGAAATTGTCCTATGGTGTTCTCTATGATCTATGCACACGTATACAAGCCAGCACCCCATACTTTTCTCATTCATATCCTAGAAGATGAAACTTACCTTTAATATCAAACGTTCCCCCTTCTACTCTTCCCCACACCTCAACTCCATGTGTTTCTTCTTGCTGTCTTCTGGTCTCACTCTGTTCTTCTTTTTAATTGGCTATCTATTTCTCTTTTTCTCCTTAAATTCCTTCTCTTTCCTGTGAGGTACTCCAGAGATTTGGGAGCCCATTCCCTAGAGGAGCTATAAAAAGATATTTGTAATCTTTAGCAGCCCTATTGGCAACCAGAAAAGAAAAAAAAGAAAGAACTTAAAGTAATATTAATTACTTAAAATACTATTAAAAAAGAAAGAACTCAAAGTAATGTACATGACCATGATACATGCCCAGGAGCCTCTTTAGGAAAAAAAATATTGTGGTCTATCTTGTACCCTAGGAAAAGATAATTATAGGGAATTTTCCCACTTTTTATCACTAGAGCCATGTATTATTCTTCCTTATATTCAAAGTATCTATCACAAGGACTAGGACAAGGAGAGAGAGTCAAATATCTATTGCAATAAATTTAACATCTTTATTTCTACTTTGAAATATAAATTGAAAATGTTAGATCTGTTGGTACCATTTACTGAATTTCAAAACATTTTCTCCCCTGTGCTGCTATAGAGACTACAAAATACAGAATAAAAATTGGTCACTGATTGTCAATATGGACATTCGGTTAATAATAAAAATATTTTCTGTTATTGAATATTTCTATATGTCAGAAATTGTTGTAAGAGTTTGATATATTTAATCTCATTTATTCCTCAAAACAAAAATATAAATCAGATACTATTATTATTTCTGTTATACAAATGAGGAAGTTCAGATATAACAAAGATTTGTTAAGGTCACACAGCTAGTAAGCAATAGTCAGAATTTGGATCATTGCGATCCAAACTGAGAATGAACAAGTTTAAAACTAGAGCTGCAGTTTCACATGACAAATGCGATTTCCACATTGGATAGTAACACACATTTATAACCCCAAAAGGTCACAAAGTGTATTTATATGTTCTTGTTATCCACTGTTCTGACTGTCATAATTTTCACAAGAGAAAAATAAGCATCTGAGTAGTACAGGGACCTCTGGAATGGTGCAAAATATTACATACTCATGCACAAAGTGTCCTGTCAGAGTTATACTTTATGAATGAGGTGGAAGGAAGAGGCTAGAAAAAGAATACTCATCAAGTGAAATAGTGACTAGTTTTGAGACTTATTTGAAAAAAGTAAATTGGAATGATGTCTACAATTCTTCTTCTCCCTGAATTTGAGTCCCTTCAAAATAATTTTTCCATTCTTTCTATCCAAAGAGATTCTATTTCTCCATTTCTCAAATTAAATATTGCAATTTGATTTGGCCAATGCAATGTAATAGAAACCATGTGGTTGCTCAAAGACTAGGTTTCCAGGGGCTTTCCATGATTCCCCTCAAGCCCTGTAACTGCCATGTGACCAAGACCTGGCTAGCCTGTTGGCCAGGTACATATTTCTGTTCCACTTGGCCCATTAGTCCTATCACCCCACCCACCAGCCAGCCAACTCCCAGAAGCAGAGTCCCTTAGCAGACCTGTTGTTAGTTAACTATATTGCATGAGCAGTCAAGATCAACCAGACTTGGCCAAAGCAACACAAAGGCCCATCATATCCATAGAACTGTGAAAAAGAATAAGTTATTATTGTTTTAAGGATCTAAGTTTTGAAGTGGTTTGTTAATGCAGTAATACATTATACAGCACGTGTTACACTTAAATATTAGTAGTGCTGTTTTAAGGTAGAAAAGTGTGTGCTGCTTTCATGGAATGCCATGACTTAATCTCACTCATTTTTAACTGTCAAAACTTTCCTAAAAAGCATAAAATAGAAATCTTGCTTATATGACAAATTTTAGCTTTACTGTCTATGGCAGTGGCATTGCCCACAATGATTTGTCATGCGATTTTATTTTCAAAGCTCAAAATTAATTACAAACATGAAACAAATCATTGTGTAAAGACATATATTAAAAACAAATTACAATCTCAAAATGCATAATTTACAGCTTGGGAAATTAATTGATTCAACCCAAAGTGCATAAAAATAATTGGAAAAACTGAGGCTTGAACAAACCAATGTCATCCAACGAAACAGAAAGTGACATTATAACGATCAAAACCATAGCCAAAAATACCAATAGTGACAATTATATCATAGGACCCTGGGTGGAGATAGGTTCTAATCCCAGTGTGGGGATTGTCTCTGTATTACAGTGAAAGGCTCAAGAAATGTAATCCTATTATTTCAATAAAGTGCAAATAGAAACTATAATATTGGCATCAAAGTTAGTGGTAAGTTCAAAAATTAAGAGATATGCTCTAAGTATGACACAAGAAAGCAGCGCTACAGATGTGTAAATGATATCCTTTGTGATCTGTTGGTTATCTTTTACCGTCTATTCTGTTCTTCTCATGTTCTTTTAGCCTGGCTTTTGTAAAAATCTACATATTCATTACTTTTATTGTAAAATCTGTATGAAATTTATTCAAGATATTATCTATAACTCAGAAATGAAGGAAATGAAGCAAATAATAATAGAGCATTTTTTTTTACCAAATATAATTTTCTTCTCAGCTTTTCAAAAGTTTTAATACTCATTTTAAGAATGGGAAGTGTTTGAATTTTAATATTTAGAAAAAATGTTACAGGGCATTTAAATGAGTATGATGGTCAAAGTTGTTAAAGTTTTCAGGTAGCCAAATTTTGGTTTTTTGTTACATATAAAATGTGTTGTAAATATCCTCACAGAAAAGTTCAACACACATAAAACATTGAAGGATAATAACCTTCAATTTTGTCTAAATGTAATATTGCAAAATTGAAGTAGACGAGGTATTCATTTAGTTTAGCCTTAAAAGTTGCTATAGGCTCAATTTATTTTCAAAGAATTAAATAATGCATTCATGGATACCCTTTAGTCAGGATTTGGCAGCTTTGAAGAATAGTTATTTCAGTAATTCATGTATCTTTTCATTTAGATTTTCCTAAAAGTAGACCTTGAGCCTAGATCTTACATTGGAGTCATTTATTGGGATTGATCTGAGCAGCAAATGGTAGTGAATGGGGAAGGTGAACAAGAAAAGGTTAAAAAACGAAAAATACATATATACCAATTCACTTTTCATCATTGTTGGCAACTAAGACTCAATGCAGCAGCAATCCCCAACTTTTTGGCACCAAAGACCAGTTTTATGGAAGACAATTTTTCTACAGACAGGGTGTGGGTGAGGGTACAGTTTAAATACGAGTCTGCAAGCAATTGATTTGTTACAGCCTATGTGCAGTCGAACCTCTCTGCTAGTGATAATCTGTATCAGCAGCCACTCTTCAGCGCAGGCATCACCTCCTCAGCTCCACCTCAGATCGTTAGGTACAAGGTTCTCATTAGAAGCACACAGCCTAGATCCATGAATGCATAGTTCACAGTCAGGTTTGTGCTCCTGTGAGAGTCTAATGCTGCAGCTGCTCTGACAGGCGAGGGGCTCAGGTGGTGGTGTGAGCAGTGGGAGCCCCTGTAAGTACAGATGAGCCCGGGCTCCCTCTGCGGCTGCTCACCTCCTCCTATGCAGCTTGGTTCTTAACGGGCCACAGACTAGTACTGTTACGGCCCAGGGATTGAGGATCTCAGCTTTAGGGGGACACTCTTAAAAACCTTAAAAAATACAAAGTTGAAAATTACAAAGAGAGCAGGAAAATCTCCTTGACTATTTAGACCAGGGGTTCTCAACCTGTGAGTCGTGACCCATAGGAACTGCTTTAAAGGGTGGTGGCATCAGGAAGTTGAGAACCTCTGATTTAGACCCTCAGTCCCTATAGAAAAATTTGATGAACTGCAAGTAAATGTTATATGAAGTCAATAGATACAAGAACATTAAAATAAGGAACACTGACCTACTCAATAGAACTAGAACAGTGACCTACACATTCTAATAAGCTATTGAATTATTCATTTATTCAATCACCTGCAAACATTTTCTAAGTACTGATTATGCTAGAAGCTGTCTATCATAGTCTTTGGTGATAAGCTTAAATTTACCTTTAACATGGTAGACCTACAAACATTGTGTACTATAATAGAACATGCACTACTGTGATTCCTGAATTTATTTATGCTATCACTCAGATATTGTCTGGTAAGTACCTTTTTGGCTATGAGTTGTCATTAAGGATCTGTTATGAAGACAATTCAGGGGAGAAAGGATAATCTTTTTAAGAAGTGGCAGTTATATAATTGGACATCTATATGCAAAAATAAAAACCGTCAAACAGGACTGTACATCATTCCATACACAAAAAGTAACTCAAAAACAAATCATAGACCTAAACATGAAACTCCAAGGGATAAAACATTAAGACAAAAACGTGGGCCAAAACTTTGTAACTTGGTGTTGCACAAGGGTTTTCAACATGAGGCGAAAAAATCTGTAAAAATATAACATTGATGTGTTAGATCCCATCACAACACAAGCTTCTCCTTGTCAATAAGAATATACCCCTTGAGTCAGAAAGAAGATATTTGTAAAGCATGTATTGAGGATATATAAAGAGCTCTTAAACTCAACAATAATAAAACAAAGAGTCCAATCAAAATGGGCAAAGACTGACATTTTACTAAATACAAGGATGGCAAATAAGAACTTGAAAAGATGTTCAACATGATTAATCAACAGGAAAATGCAAATTAAAGCCACACAAAGATATGACTACTTACCACTAAGAGTAACCAAAATTAAAGACTGATCACAGCAAGACTTGTGGAAAACACAGAGGAACTAGAACTCTTATTCGCTGCTGGTGGGAATGGAAAATGCTAAAACTACTTTGGAAAAGTTTGCCAGTTTCTTAAAAGCTAAAAATATTAGCATCATATGTTCTATTCATTCCACTTGGACATATTTTCACCAGAGAACAGGAAGCAAACATCTACGGAAGGACTTGCTCATGAATGTTCATAATAGTTTTATTTGTGAAAGCCAAAAACTGGAAACCACCCAAATATCTATTGACAGATAAATGGATGAACAGACTATTTTCATACAATGGGAGGTTATTCAATAATAACAATTAATGAACAATTAATACATACAACATGGATAAATCTCAATATAATTATGCTTGCTGAAAGAATTCAAATAATAAAGAGTGTCTACTGTATGGCTCCCTCTACATAAAACTCTAGAAAAAGTTAAATAATCTATAGAGATATAAGATTTTATCAATGTCTTCCTGGGGAGAAGGAGTATGAAGGGATGGAAAGAAAGGATTTGAAAGGAGCCCTAGGACATGCTGTAGGTAACAGATAGGTTTCTTACCTTAATTGTAGTGAGTGTTTCACAGATGCAAAAACACAATGGGATGTCAAAGTTTGTCAACACTTGCCAAATTGTATTTTAAACTTGGGCAATTTATCTTATGTCACTTACACCTCAATAAAGCTGTTTTTATTTAAACTCAGCTTTGCTCTGCTCTAAGTGGTGTCAAACATGAAAATTAGTAACGTCACTAGCCATAAGAATATTGATTGCCCAAGCTGAGAAAATTTAAAGGTGACCAAATCTTCAGGGCAGCAAGGATGGTGTCCAGAGAAGAAGGTTGTAGTGGATAAAACAAACAGGGTAGATGAATGGCCCCAAAGTAAAAATAACATCTAGCTGAGACAATGGGTTTGGCCCTTCTCCTGACATTTAAAATCATCCTCTGTGCCATCGTTGGCTGCTGTCTCCTGCCCCAAGTTATTGTTATCAAAATGGTAAATATTGTGATTTCAAGTGAATGATTGCTTCTTTCCAATATACAACAGAATACACTGGCAACATGAAAATTTCTAAATGTCCAGATGATGACTTCTTCATTTTAGAATTCAAAATAGGATTTGGTGAGCAAATGTGTAAATATGCAGGGAGCTATATCTCTGAGATGATTCTAAACACCACATTTGATCACTCAGCTGTCAAGTTGGAGGCCTCCTAACCTCCTCTCCCAAAATCAGGAAGGTAGATCTATTTAAATGATTTACTGAAACATCACGGCCAGCACTTGCCTCTGGAGAGAGTGTTCATTTGACACAGGACTGTAAAACTTTAAAACCCGTCCCAGCTCCCTCCTGACGTACAGCTTTAACCCTGCCTTTCTTTCCACTGAAGCTCTTTCTTCAATTTAATCCTCCTTCAGACTCTTTTAGACAGAGTGCTATACCATATTTTGCTGTTAAATCATAAAAAATGATAGAATTGCTACCCTTTTTCAAGAGTCATTGTCAAATTATACCCTCCAATAGGTAATATACCGCTTGAGTCAGTAATTTCAACTATTTGTATGCATTTCAGGTTTGCCAATCACCCTTCCAAGCTGTAAATTGCCTATTTTGAGAGCATAATTTGATTTTTAATGTTTGTCTTAACAGCCTGATTTGTTTTGTCTTTTGATTTGTTTCACATTTTAGTAATTAATTTTAAGCTGACAATGTCTCTCCTAAAAGGAAGGTGGAGTTTGTAAAGCCTTTTAGAGCTACAGCAGTTTGATACCAATACAAATTTCTGTCTGGTGCCACAAACCTTAAGCAAAAAATGTTAAGTTCCATTTTCTTTTCATTGGAAAGCAGTCATCATTTCTTTTCCAAGAGATATGCTATTTTGAGTTTCAAATACACATTCCATAAGCCCCCAAGTTTAAATACATATGAATAAGCAAAATTGGCCAAGTTTAATACACGTGAATAAGCAAAATTGGCCCTAAGAAATATACTCAAAACAGAAGTGATATTTTTCAAGACATCAGTCTGAAATTAAAGTTTCAAATGTGTCTGGGGGTTACGTAAATATGTTTGTTCTAGGTGTCCTCTGATATTCCTTCTGTGTTCTTAGGCTACTGACAATTCCCAGACCAATCTGATAAAGACCCAGTTACAGTGACGGGAAACACAAACACTTCTCCCTTAGATCTTTGGCCTTTAATGCCCTCATGGACATTTTGAGTTGATTCTGTGGCATCTAACAGATCTTTTCCTCTGAATACCTTTTTGAGAAAGAGCATAGCAATGTAGAGAGGTGACCAAAATGTACAAAGTGCAAAAGCACAAGAAGGGGATGACAGTGGGGGGAAAGGGTGAAATAAGGGACACTCAGGAACAGAAGCTGGAAAGAAAGTTGGAGAGTACAGCTTTCCATGACTTGTGAAATGCAAGGGAAACCTTTCCAAATCATTTCATAATTCCATAATGAAAACAAAATGACAAACTTTGAATAGTTTTATTTCTACTCTGTTTTTGCTAGAACATAGAATATCCAATGTCTTATAACTAGCAGGCAAAAATGGTTTGGGGGTGAAGTTTGTTGTTGTTTTTATTTTTTTTTTCCAACACACAATGTCAATAATTTCTGCTGAAAGACAAAGAATTTCATCCTGTTTGCAATAGGTGAAACATGCATAAATTATAAAAAGAGGATGGTGTCTGAATGTATTGAATCTTCCAAAGAGGGAGCACGTTTATATTTTAAGTATTATTTAGAAATATCAGACAATGTAGACAGAATAGAAGAGCAATTAAATGCTTGAATTATAAGTCTGGAATATACAAGTTCTCCTGGAATTTTTGAACATTTAACACTCAGCTTCAGTTTTCCAAATTCAAACAGTCTAAAGAAAAAGTTTTTGTGACTGGGTAGTTGAGGATGAATTTGAGACATTTTGGAGACTAGGGTTTTTTTTCCACTACTCATTTTGAGGTTATTATAGATTCACACGGAGTTGTCAGAAATAATTTGAAAAAATTTCATGTACATTTTCCCAAAGGTAATATCTTGTAAAACTATAACACAATATCACAACCAGGATATTGACATTGATGCAACCAAAATACAGGAACGTCCATCACCAATGATTCTTTATGTTGTTATTTTATACCCATATCACTTCTCTTTCGTTCCACTCCTCTTTATATATTTTTTTATTAAATCATAGACAATGTGCTGGTTTATATACAATTTGAAATATCTTCATCAAAATGGTTAACATAGCCTTCACGGCATTTTCTTAGTTATTGTGTTAAGACGTTTATATTCTACACCTAGTAAATTTCACAGGTACCCTTATAAGATGCACCATAGGTGTGGATACTTTTTCTTCCATTCTTGAGATACTTTGCTAAGAAGAATATGTTCCAGCTTCATCCATGTAAACATGAAAGAAGTAAAGTCACCATCTTTCTTTAAGGCTGCATAATATGCCATGGTGTACATATACCACGATTTATTAATCCATTCGTGAGTCGATGGGCACTTGGGCTTCTTCCATGACTTACAATTATGAATTGGGCTGCAATAAACCTCTGGTACAAATATCCTTGTTATAGTGTGATTTTTGGTCTTCTGGATTCCTAGAATTATAGGAATTATAGGATCAAATGGCAGGTCGATTTTTAGATCCCTAAGTGTTCTCCAAACATCTTTCCAAAAGGAACATATTAGTTTGCATTCCCACCAGCAGTGTAGAAGTGTTCCCTTTTCTCCACATCCACGCCAACATCTCTGGTTTGG
>NW_003852434.1:9589011-9610488 GCF_000181295.1 Otolemur garnettii
CATTTCTCTGATGATTAAGGATGATGAACATTTTTTCATATACCTGTAGGCCATGTGACTGTCTTCTTCAGAGAAGTTTCTCTTCAAGTCCCTTTCCCACCCTGAGATGGGATCACTTGTTCTTTTCTTGCAATACATTTGAGTTCTCTGTGGATTCTGGTTATTAAACCTTGGTCGGAGACATAACCTGCAAATATCTTCTCCCATTCTGAGGGCTGTCTGCTTGCTTTATTTACTGTGTTCTTGGCTGTGCAGAAGCCTGTTTAATCCCTGGTAACCACTATTCTGTCCCCAGGTTTTACAACTTTACTATTATAAGAATATTACATAAATGAAATTATAAAATATGTAACTAGGATCAGCTTTTTTTTCACTCAGCATAATTCTCTGGAGATTTATTTGGGTTGTTGAATTTATCAACAGTATGTTCCTTTTCATTGCTGAATTTTATGTTATTGAACAGATATAATACAGTTTAACCATTCATCCACTGACGGACATCTATTATGAATACCATTGCTGTGAAAATTAGTGTACAGATTTTTGTGTGAATCTAAGTGTACATTTTTACTTAAATAAATGCCGTGGAGAGCAAGTTTTAGGCAATTGCATGTTTAGTTTTTGAAGAAATGGTCATACTGCTTCCCAGTGTCTCTACTACTTTACTTTCACACAAGTAAATATGGGTCATCTGGTTTCCTTGACAGAATTTGATGGTGTTAATTTTTTTAATTTTAGATATTTTAATAGATATGTACTGATATATTCATGTAGTTTTCATATGCATTTTCCCAGTGGCTAATGATGTTTAACATACTATTTTCATGTAATTATTTGTCACCTGTGTATCTATCCCCTTTGGGAAAAAATGCCTACTCATGTCTTTTTCCCACTTTCTAATTCATTGTTAATTTTCTTACTTTTGAGTTTGTGAGTTCTTTATATGATCTAGGTATAGTATGGACAATAGTTTCTTATAAGGTCTGCGATTTGTAAATAATGTTTCTAATCGGTAGCTTGTCATTCTTTGCATAACTCCAGATCTCAAATATTTTCTCCTATTTTTTTTCCTAAAAGTGTTATGGGTTTACCTTTAAGTTTATAACCTAGTTTAAGATTATGAGGTTACTTATGAGGTTTAGACTGAAGTCTGATTTTTTGCCAAGGGATTTTCGATTGTTTCAGTATTATTTGTTGTGACTCTTTCTTTCTTTGCATCTTTATTTGCACCTTTGTCAAAAATCAGGTGGGCTTATTTGCGTGGGTCTAATTTGAGGATTTATCCTGTTCCATTATTCTATGTGTCTGTCTCTTTGCCAATACCATATAGATTTGATGACTATAGATATATACTAAGTCTTAAAATCAGGTAGTCTGATTCCTCTTACTTTATTCTAATCTTTGTGAGCTGATACAGATACTTTAGTTTATTTGCTTTTGCATATAAACTTTAGAAACATATTGTCTATATCTATAAAAATATATCTGAGATTTGATAGAAATTGCATTAAACCTTTATATCAATTTAGAAGAAGTGACATTTTCTCTATACTGAAAATTCCAACTCATGGAAATAGTATCTCTCTCCACTCATTTAAACCTTCTTCAATCTCCTTCTTCAGCTTTGTGACATTTTTAGCATACAAGTTTTTTACATGTTTGGTTAAAATTTATATTTAGTTACTTCATTTTTTGAGTAACTGTAAATGAACTTATATTTTTAATTTTGATGTACTTGTATTTATTGTAAGCATATAGAAGTATGACTGATTTTTTGTAAGCTTTATATACTACAACCGAACTTGACTCATTTATTCATTCTAGGAATTTTTTAGTAGATTACTTTGTAATTTCTATGGAAATCATCATGTCACCTGCAAATAGATATAGTTTTATTTCTTCCTTTCCAATCTGAAGGACTCTTCTCTTCCTTTTTGTTCTCTTATTGCAAAGGCTAGGATTTTTGGTACTATACTGATTATAAGGGGTAGGAGCAGAGGCCCTTCACTTGTTACCAAACTTGAGGAAAGCATTTAGTCTTTTACCACTGAGTGTAATATTAGCTGCTGATGTATTTTGCTTCATATATTTTGCAGCTCCATTATCTGGCTCATAGACATTTAGAATTGCCATGTCTTCTTTCAATAACTTGTTATCATTATGCAGTGTTCCTTTCTGTCTCTGGAGATTTTCTTTCCAATGACATCTTCTTTGTTATTAATAAAGGCACTCTTATCTTATTTTGATTGAGGTTTATATGATATATTTTTCATTTTGTACCTGTATATAAACTGTTACATTTTTAGTGACCTGGATATACTTATTTTTAGTAACTTTCATATAGGTGACATATTGTCAATTCATACTTTAAATCCACTCATCCAACATTTGTCTTTTAATTATTATATTTATACCATTTATATTTAATATAATTATGTGCTGGGACTTACTGGGACTTATTTTTGCCATCTTATTTTTTGTTTTATGCTTGTTATTTCTGTGTTTTTTAAATGCCATTGTCTTCTTTTTCTTGTCCTTTTATGGGTTAACTGGAAATTAGGGGGAACTCTATTTTAATTTATCTATGTTTTGTTTGAGTGTATCTCTTGGTATATTTTTTACTATTTTATTGTTTTACATGTGTGTATATATGTAGTATATATATATATGCGCATACAGAGATACATACATCTTTACACACAAACGTGTCTGATATATATATATATATATCAATCATACATATGATAAAAAGAGAGAAATATAATTCCTTTAGTTGTTCTTTAAGTCTACCAGCCACATATTTTTAGTTTTCTCTTATCTGAACATGTTTTGATTTCCCATTATTTTCTTTCAGTATAAGAAAAATATTGTGCCACTTCCTTTGGTCTTCTGTAAATTCTAAAGAGAAATATGTTGCGATGTTAGGTGTTTTCTTCCCTAAGGTGTCGTTTCAGTTTGATGTGTTCAAGAATTTTTTTTTGTCTTTAGTTTACAAATATTTGACTATAATATAATTGATACAAATTCTTTAGAGATTTCTTCTGTTTGTTCTGTTTGGATTCACTCAGCCTCTTGAATCTGTGTGTTTATTTACCTAAATCTGGAAACTTTAAAACCATTATTTTTGGATACTATTTTTATCCCAACACTTTCTCCTATCCAGAACTCTGACAACATAAATTTTAGAACTTCTGTTATAATTCTACAGGTCTCTGAGGCTCTTCTAAAATATTTTTAGTCCATTTTCTCTCTATTGTTCATATCAGGTAATTTCTATTATTGTATTGCTTTATCTTCTAGTTCACTAATATTTTATTCTGACAACTCCATTATGCTATTGAATCCACTCATGACATGATTTTTAAATTTTGATTATTGTATTTTTCAATTCTAAAATTTTCATTAGGTTGTTGTTTATATCTTTGATTTTTTGTGAATACTTTCTATTTATTTTTATTTGCTTTAGTATGTTCATAGTAGCTTGCTGAGGGATAGTACTTTAAATTTTGGTTATTTTAAAGATTTTATTATACCACTTAAAAAAATACATAGCTCTTTGGTAACTTAAAACTGACAAATAAGAAAATCTCTGGGATCTCTGACATTTTGGTTTTGGAGTTTACTAACATTTTATTATGTTCGTGAATGATGAGTGCATTTCTATTGAAACCTTGAAATTTCAGATATGATGAGATGCTGCATATTGTTTAGAATTTCTGCTTTAATAGGCTCCAGCAAGGGAAGGTGTCCAGGAAATAACTTGATTTACCAGGTAGAAGCATAAGTCCAGTTTCCCTGCTCAGCCTTTGTGGATACTGAGGAATGGTGGAGCCCTCCTCACTATTTGGGAGACTTGTCTCCCTTCTAAGCCTTTATTGTTACCACCCAGCCTGGGAGGGGCAGTAGTGCCTCACTCAGCTTCCTCCACATCACTTCTGCTGTCACCAGAGGTGGTGGTGAGGTTGCCTCTATACCGCCAGCAGAGCCCTCAGGAGTAGCTGCCTTCCTGCTGTCATTGTGCCTACCAAACCCAGGCTTCCACAAAGAGTGGGCTCACATCCTTCTTCTTAAAGACCTGCAATGGACCAAGGGGGGATCAGACTGAGCTCTCTGGCCTTCCTTGGCACTGCCTGCCTGACTATTGAAATGGAGCTGGCCATACCCCAAAGCAGAGGGGTATTAAGCCTGCTTGAGTACTCCATGGGCAATTCAGGACCAGCATGATTCTTGGCCTAGTCAGAGATTGAACTGGGGGATCAGAGGACAGGCTTGCAGGCCATATCTCATACCAGGGCTAAATCATGTTGCTCAAGGTCACAGGGGAGAGATTTGTGAACTAATCTTAGGAAGTGACAGAGCCCATACTGGCAGAACTAAAAGGACAGAGAGTGTGTCTAAGCTCACAGAGCACTAACAGAGCACTCCTCCCCCAAGGAAAAGCCACAGTTGGACCTGGGCTGGAATCCTGGGCAAAGCAGATCCTACCTGCAATGCCATTTGCTTATGAGCTCACCTCGTCTGGGCTACTGCTAGTGTCCAGATACTGCAAGAAAAGGGAGAAGAGTAAAACCTGTCCTACCTGTCAGACTTTGAGTGCAGACTGCACTTCCCCCATGAGCCCTTTCTGGGTTGGTGGAGCTGCTTCAGCTCCTGCCCAGTGGCTTTCCCCAGTGGCCTGGAGGCTAATCCTCAACTCCCACTGAGACAGCTCACAGGTCTGAGCCAACACAGTCTCAGCCAAACATCTCCACCAAGTCTCACTCTTCCCACCTCAGCTGTGGTGCAGAACAAGAAGGGGTCCCCTGGGAGTTCCAGGGCCCCATCCACTGCAGGGACATCCAAGTGCTTCTCCTGATCAACTACAGCCAGGCACAAGGTTCCCAGAAAACAGCACTGGATCTGGGTCTCTCCTGAAAACACTGTCTACTGGCAGGGGTGACAACTTATAACCCCCATTACAGCATTTACTGATTCAATCACACAGCGCTTGACTGAATCTTACCCACAAATCCTACCTACTGCCTTAAAGATTAAACGGGAGTCTCAAAATAATTAATACTTTTAAGAAGACCACAGGGCTTGGGAAAGAGAAAAGATTTCAAAGACTTCCAACTCCCCTTGTAAATAAGATACAGGGAACATAGTACTGATATAAAGGTAGAGACATAAGCCAAGGAAAGAGAAGAGAGAAACCAGAAATAAAACCATATAGCCATAGTCAATTGATCTTTGACAAAGCAGACAAAAATATATACTGGGAAAAGATACCCTATTTAATAACCGATGTTGGGATAATTGGATAGCCACATAAAGCAGAATGAAATAGGATCCCTATCTCTCACCTTATTCAAAAATTAACTTAACATGGATTTAAGACTTCAATATGAGACCGGAAAACAGAAAAATTCTGGAAGATAATGTAGGAATAACTCTTCTGGACACTGGTGTAGGCCTAGATAAAGAATTTATGAGGCCCTGGGTGGTACCTGTGGCTCAAGGGCACCAGCCCCATATACCAGAGGTGGCAGGTTCAAACCCAGCCCCAGTCAAAAAGAAACAGAAGAAGAAGAATTTATGAGACCCCAAAGGCAATAGCAACAATGAAAATAAATAAATGGGACTTAATTAGAATCAAGAGTTTCTACACAGAAAGGGAAATAATAAACAGAAGAA
This sequence comes from Otolemur garnettii, assembly GCF_000181295.1. Lineage (NCBI taxonomy): Eukaryota > Metazoa > Chordata > Mammalia > Primates > Galagidae > Otolemur > Otolemur garnettii. The sequence goes on from NW_003852434.1 coordinate 9,594,685, forward strand.
ATAGAAAACCTTCATAATGAGAAAAAATATTCACAGACTATATATCCAACAAAGGACAAATATCCAGAATCTACAAAGAACTCAAACCTACCAACAAGAATAAAACAAATAACCCCATTAAAAAGTAGGCAAGTGACATAAACAGAGTTTTATCAGAATAAGGTAGACATATGGCCAATCAATATATGAAAAAAATGCTCAGCATCACTGCTCATTAGGGAAATGCAAATTAAATCCACCTTACGCCTATCAAAATGACCATTACTAAAAAATAAACTTAAAAAGATAGATGTCGTTGTGAGTATAGTAAGAAAGGAACACTTATACACTTCTACTGGGACAGCAAATTATTAAAACCTCTGTGAAAAACAGTATTGAGATTCTTTAAAGAGCTAAAAGTAGACCTACCATTTGCTCTAGCAATTCCACTGCTGTGTATTTCATCAAAAGTAAAGAAGTCATTATATCAGAAAGACAACTGTGCCCAAGTTTTTATTGTAGCACAATTCACAATTGCAAAGATATGGAATTGACATCAGTGCCCATCGAGTGATGACTGGATAAAGAAATGTGGTACTTATATACTATGGATTATTACTTAGCCATTTAAAATGTTACTTGAGGCTCAGTACCCACAGCACAGTGGTCACAGTGCCAGCCCATGTACACCAAGGGTGGTGAGTTCGAGCCTGGTCCAAGCCAGCTAAATAACAATGACAACTGCAACAAAAAATAGCCGGGCATTGTGGCAGGTGCCTGTAGTCCCAGCTACTTGAGAGGCTGAGGCAAGAGAATCACTGAAGCCCAAGAGTTTGAAGTTGCTATAAGCTGTGACACCACAGCACTCTACCGAGGGTGATATAGTGAGCCCCTGTCTCAAAAATAAATAAATAAATAAAATGTTACTTGCAACAACTTTAGTAGAACTGGAGACCATTAACCTAAGTGAAATATCTCAGGAATGGAAAAGCAAACACCACATGTTCTCACTAAAAATGGGAGCTAAATGATGAGTACACACTGTCAGAACATGGTGAAAAGGACCTTGGGAAGTTAGAAGGACGGAGGGTAGGATGGGAGTGAGGCATAAAACCTTAACCTATCAGGCACAATGTATACTATTCTCAGGACAGAAACACTTACAGCCTTGATTTTAGTGCATACAATTTATCCATGTAACAAAAATACTTTAATCCTTTTAATATGTTGAGATAAAAATTTTAAAATAAAAAAGACATTTATAAAAATGCAATAATTGTAAATGAAAATTTCACATTAATTGGACACCAAAGTCTAAATAGAAGTTAAGAATGCAATTTGTGCCAGATATATTACATTACCACAGAACAAAAGAGAGCCAGGGCAAGTCTAGAGAATTTCCTCTATTTGATATAATTTGTATAGATAACGCTAACTTACTGCTATTATGTGAATGTTTGTGCCCTTCCCATCCCCACATTTGTATGTTGAAACCTAATCCTTGATGTGACAGTATTCATGGGAAGAGCCTTTGCAAGGTGACTGAGACCCACGATTGGAATTGTGCCTTAGGAAGAGGCTTGAGGACACCTGCTTTCTCCTGTCACGTAGAGAAAGAAGCTGGAAGTCTGCAAACTGGGAAACAGCCCTCAACAGAACCCAACCATGCTGGCCCCTTAATCTTGGACTTTACAGCCTTTAAAACTGTGACAAATGAATTTCTTTTGTTGGTAAGCCACCTACTTTATGGTGTCTGTCATATTAGCCTGGATGGACTAAGACACTTCCATCATAAATGTATAAGTCTTTTTCAAATAAGTGAATAATGATAACCATCAACTTCTCATCTCCAATTCTACTTTCTTCACACTGATACAGATGTTTAGTGATTTCCGCTTCAATATCTTTTGTATGACTTACCTGTTGCCTCGCTTTCACGAGAGAGGCAGTGTGTCCTAAGGAAACAGGAGTGTGAGTGCAGTCTGAGGATTACCTCTCGCTTTGCACAGGCGGTCTTGTCTTTAGCAAGCCACACAAGCTTTCTCCTTCCCTTAGATAAAATGAGACTGGCAATAATAATTTATAACAGTTAATTATTATTATTAACCACAGCAATCATCAGCCTGCTAGTCTAATGGGCCTTTGTTAAAACTGTGCTAAGGTGGTTCTTTTGCGTGTTTATAAAACAGCGTCTTGACTCCTAAAGAGAAGTCTCATTAACCATTGTTACTGATACAAGTGCATTTTATTTGTACTTATATAGCATGACATGGAAAACTTATGGAAGTCTTTCATGAAGATAAAATGACTTAACTAGAAGGGAAATTGAAAACTGTTGACCTCGGTCACTGAGGCTAATGGGTACATATGATCTTACCTATGTATATCTTATAAGCTACTGTCTCGGTCTGTGTGTGTGACCCTCCTGGTGATGCCAATCCGAAACCCCCTGCTCATGTGACATCATTTCCTTTACATCCTCACTGTGAATTCCTATTCCTAGTGATGGCAGCTGAATGTCCAGTCCTCCAACAGCTGGCTCTCCAGTTTATTCCCACCCTCACTGTCATAACGTGGGCACATTCTTTATATCCAACAAGCATACTTGCCCATTGTCTCCTTGTAAACAAACAGCTCCTCAAAGATATTGTATACTGGAGAAAGGATTGCTAAATGGAACTAAATCAGGTTCCCCAGAAGATATAAGAGGATACCACGAGTGTATCAGAATGACTAAGTTGAACATACATTACAAACCTTCTCTTATGTTTAAATCTTATCTATTAATCCTCCTTCCTCACCAAAATATTTAGAGAGAGAAAAACAATTCAGCCAGCTATAAACAGATAATATATCACTAACATTTCAAATTTCCTATTGGTATGGAGAAAAACCAAAGCAAATGATGGGCTGCTGTCTGGAATATGTACTCCCTAAGTGAGTTGTTATTTCTATAACTATACATTTAATGATTTACTAAATTATAGTATTTTATGGGAAAAAGATAAGTCATGAGTCAACGTAGGAACAGTGTGGAGAGCAAGCCCCCAACTTGGGCCTCATCGATTAGTCCAAGCTCATCAGCTATACAGGTGTCCCTTGGAATTGGTTTCAGTACCCCCCCAAGGACATAAAAACCTGGGGATGCTCATGTCCCTTATATGAAATGGCTTTGCGTATAACCAATTCACGCCCACCTACGTTAAGTCACCCCCAGGTTATTCATAATACCTAATACAATGAAAATGCTATATAAATAATTGTTATATTACATTACTTTTAAGTTTGCATACTTTTCATTTGTATTGTTGGGTTTTTTATTTCGGATGTTTTCTATGTGTGATTGGTTGAATCTACAAACACAAAGCCGGTGGTCGTGAAGGGCTGACTGTACGTGGGCTGTTAGACTTAACAGTCCAAAACACGGACTGTTAAAAACATGACAATGCTTCAGTTTGAGCTGAGCCTATGTTTCCTAAAAATGAGAAGAAAAACTTGTCTTTGATCTGAGTGGTTTTATTTATCTTTTTCTATAATTTAGTAGGAAAAGAGATTTTTAACTCAATTTTAAGAGTACTAGAAGAAGTAAGTATACCTACCACTAACCAGGGGTCCTCAAACTTTTTAAACAGGGGGCTAGTTCACTGTCCCTCAGACCGTTAGAGGGCCGGACTGCGGGCCCCGGGATGAGTCAGCTGCTAAACAGGACAGGCAGTGGTGGCAAAAACACCTGGTGGGCTGGATAAATGTCCTAGGTGGGCTGCATGTGGCCTGCGGGCCGTAGTTTGAGAACACCTGACACTGTGTGGAGTTAATCACTTCTCTAGAACAAAATGAATTGTTGATCCAATTCTCTTCAAACTGTCATGCTTATCTCAGTGTGTATGAGTCACGGTAAGATGAGAAAGCCTGTCAACATCAACTTCTTTCTACACAAGAGCTGGGATGCGCATTTCTGATTGAAAATTTGGATTTCTGAGCTGTCTCCTTCCCACATCCTCCTCGCTCCCCCACAGAGTGTGCCTGAAATCAGACCCCTAACTCCTGAGTCTTTTCTCACCTCGTTCACCTGACAGCCTCCTCCACAACAGACATCTCATCAGACGTGACTGATTGCTGTAATCTGTACTCTGGGCAGCCATTAAGCAAATTACCTGAATCATTGCAAGGATTAGTCTCATTAACACATGATTAGCATCAAATTAAAATAATGAGTGTTTAACTTCTGATGTCTTCCAGTTGTTTGAACAGCTTGATCAGCCACACCAGGCTGGCAGGGGTGTCAAAGAGCCACAGAAAAGAAGGGAGGCTGCACCCCGCAAGACCCAGCGAAGCTCGCAGGTGGCCTGAAGTGAGATCAGACTCAGACTGTCCGGATGAAAGGTTCTTCCCAACAGCAAAGGTGCTGGGTCCAAACCCAGGTCCTTCTCTCACTGGCATGGCACTGCCAGCTGTTCATCTGGACCAAGGCTTTCCATGCTGATGGTGAGCCACCCCACCCCTCCCTGCAGCTTTCTCCTCCCTTCTCCAGATTTTGTCAGACTTAAGAATAAGACCCTTAAAATGTGGGGATTGTAGTAGGGATCCTCCTCCATTCTCAGATCAGAATTTTTGCTTGCAATATTCAGATAAACAAATAAATTTAGACCCTTACATCACATCAGACATAAAAATCTATTCTAGATTCACTCTACATCTAAATGTGAAAATAGAGGGGAAAGAAATCTGAAGGGAAAAACATGTAAATATTTCTTCATGACTTGGGGACAGGCAAAGATTTCCTTAACAGGAAACTAACTACAAAGAGAAAGAAAAGTAACTCTACACAAGGAGGAAAAAATTCCCCTGGAATGCACCAAAATTAAAAGCTGTTCATCAAAGGACAAAGGGAGCAGAAATCATATAATCGCAGATTGAAGGAAGATATTTGCACGAACTCTAACTGACAATTTGCAACTATTACAGTGTTTTTCAACCTTTTTTTAAATCTCATGGCACACTTGAATCTATAGTTAAACTTCTGTGGCACAATTAATTATGTTGATCAGAAAAAGAGTTTTTAAAAAAAGAATATACTTACTGTGCTTTGAACTTCTTTCGAAAATAATTAATGATCTTTAAGACTTTTTGTGGCACACCTAAGATCTTCTGGTGGCATACTAGTGTGCTGAAACAAGTCAGCTGAAAATCACTGATTTATAATATGTAAACAAAACATTCCTATAGGTCAATGATAGCAGATAACCAAATAGGGCAGTGGTTCTCAACCTTCCTAACGCTGTGATGTATTTTCATTGTTACAAAGGGGTTGCAACCCACAGGTTGAGAACCGCTGAAACAGGTAAAAATAGGGCAAAGAAACTTAACAGGTGCTTTATAAAATAGGTTATAAAAATGCCAACTACATATGAAAAAATACACTCAGCTCATTAGTCATCAAACAAATGCAAATAAAGACTAACATGAGAGGTAGTTGTCCATACTTGTGGTATAAACAAGTTAATTTCTCACGAACTGATCATTTTGCAAATATCACCAATAAACTGTGAACAAAATACAAAATAGAATGAGAAATCCACCTGAAGGCTCTAGAGACTGAACAAGCAGTCAGAATTTAGAAAACTCAGAGGAGCAAGTTAGAAGCTAGCATGGAGTGAGTTCTAATTTATTGTAACCTTTTCCAGAAAGAAACTGAAGTTGCACTGGAGGCATCCAGGAAGGCTAAATGCCCTATCAAATGTCTCACCAACTAGTGAGAGGGAGACCCGCAAAGATAGAGCCAGAGAAAAAGAACCCCAAGTGATGTGCTTAAATTCAGCTCAAGGCTCCGATTTCCAAACCATGGATGGTTAAGGCAAATTGAAAGAACTTGTATTTAAGACGTAAAGGACTAAATCGAGATCTGAACTTCTATCTCCCACAGTCACAACAGTGTATAGTTACTTAATTACTAACACACAACAAACCTCAGAGTCTCCAGAACATAATATTTTAAAATATCAGAATAGAATCTGAAATTGTATAAAACATGAAAAACAGTAAAATAGGACCCAGTTTTAAGAGAAACAACAGTCAATATAGAAAGTCTGTTATGTAATTGTTGGAATTATCAGATAAAACTTTAAAGTAACTATGTAATTATGCTCAGTGAGATAAGGAAAAATGTGTTTATAATGAACTAAAAGAGAAGAAATCCTAGCATAAAAAATAGAACATATAATGAGACAAATGAAAATTTCAGAACTGAAACATTTACTAGACTCTGAAATCTGAAACAGGATGGCCTGATGAGCAGATTGGACAGGATAGATTATCTATAGATGACATGGAATAAAATTCAATAGAAATTCTGTTTTTATGAAAAGGAAGAAAAATACTGAAAAACATTAACGAAGAGACTTCATGGCCCTGTGGCACAACTTCAGTAATATAACACAGAGGTAAGTGGAATTCCAGAGGAGTGGGAAATGGGGCACAATTTTTTCTTTAGAAAATCCTAATTTAATGAAATACATAAATGAACAGGTTCAAGAAACTCAGTAAACGCCAATCAAAATGGTCTATTTGATGTAAACAAAACAGAATGATAACAGAATTCTTGAAAGCAGATGGAAAAATAGTTTATACTACATATATATCCTTCATCACAATTTAAATAATCCTAAATTCCTCATTAATAAACAGTGAATATCAGAAACAATAAAGATTTGGGAATTAAACAATTTAAAATCCACACTGGCAGCCTAGAATGCCACATAGAGCAAAAATATTCATCAATAATATAAAGAAAACAAAAATGTAATTACATAAAGAATAAAAATACTATAATGAATGCTAAGGGAAACTGTCAGTAGAAGTAAAATGATACCAGATGGAAACTTGAATTTTTAGGAATAAATTAAAGAGCAACAGAATATATGTACAATAAAATATGGTGAGACGTGTGTGGGGTTAAAGTACAAATATAATTGAAATGTTTCTATAATTTATATGAAATACTACAAAATTAAGTCTAAGGAGATCATAAGCATTTATAATATAATTCCTAAAGCAACTGGTAAAAAGATAATACAAAGAGGAATATCTAAAAATAATAAAACAAAATGGAATTCTAGAAAATATTCAAATCAAGAGAAAGGAGAAATGGAACAAAAGAGAAACATGGAAAAATGATAGCAATAAAATTGTAAAGTCAAACACAATCACACCAGCAGCACATCAAGCTTCAGGGAATTAATACTTCAGCATAAAAATATAGAAAGCAATTTCTATGAAAAAAAATATTCTGGAATTTTAATTATGATTATGTTTAATATATAGATCGACTGGGGAGAATTGATTTTAGAATACTGAATTCTATAAGGTTGACACTCAAAAATATATAATTTATATACAATTTATGATATTGTATATATCATAAATATAATTTATATATAAATTTAATACATATATACATTGTATATGTATGTGTATAATTTGTATTCATTATATATGTATGTGTATAATTTGTATTAATACATTATGTAATATATTATATAAATATACATACACAATTATATATAATATGATTATGTAAATATACAATTATGTATATAATATAATTATATCATCTATAAATTATCCCTCAATATAGTTGATAAGGAAACACACATAGACACACACCAAGCTGACATCCACCAGAATAACTGTAATGACAAAAGACCAACTAGAATATTCATAGGCTTGTACTGGAAGTTTAAATTTGGAAAATTGTTTGATAACATCTACTAAAGCTAAATTTAACATACCCTATGCTTCAGAAATTCCACTTCTAGGTAACAATATATGACAAGTATTTATGTACATATGTCCATCAAATAAAATATTCAATGATATTCAAAGAAACAAATCCAGTACAAAACCACAATATACATTATCTATATAAATAAACAAACTGGCATATATTTATACAACTGAATTCTATGCATCTATAAAAATAAATGAATTTCTATAGTCAATATTATGAATGAATCTCAAAACTTAGTATTATCCAAAAGAAGCCAGGCACAAAAAAGTACATACTGTTTGATTCCTTTTCTATAAACTTCGAAAATAGACCAAAATAGTATGGTTTCTCCCTTGGGAAGAAAATAAAGGACTAGACCCTGCAGCCAAGGTTGTGGCTGGCTTCTTTAGAGACTGTGCAAGGAACTGATTCATCTTTCACCTGACTCAGAGCACTGATGAGGTGAGTGGCATAATTTGGTAGCCACTTAAGGCAGGTCGCACTGTGGCACATGTGGCAGCAGGTTTGCATACAGATGTCCAGAAGAGCAAGAAATAAGAAAGTTTTGAGAGATCCTAGAATTTCTAGCTGTCTGTCTGATGAAGGTCTTTTCTGTGCTATCCAGTACATACTGAGAGAGGCGATTGTTCTTTCTAGTGCCTAGTTCTTGGCAAAAGAATATAATGCATGTCGAGAAATAGGAAAACCCAGCAACCTAATCATATGTACCCTTATATTAATTCAAAAGTTAAAAACAGGGAATAAGGTGTAGAGTTAGGGAAGAAAATAAAAAAACAAAAGAAAAAGAAAAAAAACAGGAAAATGATAAAATCAAAAGAACCAAATTAAGCTGCAGAAACTGGTACTACAGAAATGAAGATCTATGTGCCGCTGATAAAGAATATTAAATAACTGCCATGAAGATGATTAATGAGCTAAAGTAAACACAGACAACTAAATAAAATCAGGAAAGCAAGGCATGAAAGAAAGGGGAATATCACCAAACTGTAAACAAAAAATAGACAGGAATCGTGGATCAGAAGACTCAAGTACTAAAGCAAAAAATTTACTAGAAGGGTTCAATAGCTGACTTGCAGAAGAAAGAATCAGTGAATACGAAGATGAATACTTTGAAATCATTTATTCAAAGAATAAAAAGGACAACAAAAGAATGTAAAGAGTAAGAGCACCTAAGGCACATACGGCACACTATCAAGAGATCAATACACACATTGTAAGAATCGTAGAAAGAGATAAGAGAAAAAAGAGAGCAAGTTCCACCCCCCCCTTTTTTTATCCTTTGCTGAAAGGAAACAAATGTGTGGCAGAAACTCCAAGTTTGTCAGAAAACTACCCAAATCTGAAAAAATGGATTTACAATTTCAAGAAGCTTGAAGAACTGCAACTAGTGTAACTCCAAAAGACAGCAATGAGCTACATTACAGACCTTCTAGAATCAAAGACAAACATTAAACCTTGAAAGCAACAAGAAGAAAGCGGCTTATAGGTATAAGGGAGCTTCCATGAAATTATCAGAAGATTTCTCAGCAGGAAAAATTTCTCTTGCAGGCTAGAGTATAATGGAACGATATAAAGTGCTGAAAGATTAAAAAAACTGTCAACCAAGAATACTACATGTGGCAGAACTGAAGGAGAATATTAATATTAATATTAATATTTTACGGCAAACAAAAGCTGAGGGTGTTCTTTAACACTAGACCTGCTTCACAGGAAGTGCTAAAGAAGGTCCTCCAAGTTGAAATGCAAGGAGAGTGAGAGTGAAACATGCACTGAATGTTCAAACTACTCAAAGTGATCTACAGATGAGATGGAATTCTCACCAAAATTGCAATGGAATTTTTCTCAGTAGAAAAAAATCTAAAATTTATATAGGACTATGAAATATTTTGAATAGCTAAAGCAATGTTGAAAAGAAAAAAACAAAGCTGAAGGCATCGTATGTCCTGTTTTTGAATTATATTACAAAGCAATAATAGTCAAAACGGTATCTTTCATGATTAAAAATGGACACATGGACCAATGGAACAGAAGGAACAGCCCGGATACACACCCATGCATAAACGATCAACTAATCTTCACTAAAAATGCTAAGAAAACAAAATGGGAAAAAGGAAAGCCTCTTCAATAGTATTTAAAAACTTGATATCCACATGCAAAAGGCTGTAATTGGACCCTATCTTACACCAAGTAAAAAATAATAGCAGTAACTACCTCAGAATAATAAACACCATATATGATAAGCCCTAAGTTAATATCATATTCAGCAGTTAAAAACTAAAACTTTTCCTCTCAGGTCAGGAAGAAAGCAAGGATGCCTACTCTCATCACTGCTATTACCGTAGTATCAGAAGTCCAAGCCAGAGAAATTAAGCAAGAAGAACAAATACAAGGCATTCAAATTAAAAAGGAAGAAGTAAGATTATTACCGCTCACAGATGACATGATCTTCTATGTTGAAAACCCTAGGGATCACACACACACACACCTGTTGGAACCAATAACCAAATTCAGCAAAATTGCAGGACATGCAATCAACACAAGAAAACCAGTTGCATTTCTATATACTGTTGCCGATTACAAAACAGACACTGATCCCTTTATGAAAATGCATTAATATTTTCACTTTTTGTGCCTTATTCTGCATGTATATTAAAATGCAATAGAAGTTTCCTCAAAATAAAGTGAAAATGCAAAATGATTTTATTTGCATTACCAAAATCATTATATTAATAAATTCACATGTTTTGCATTTTTCCCTTGAGACAAAAGATATGAAAGCTATAAATTACTCACTAGTGAAAATATCACTGAAAAACGAAACCTGCATATTCTTTATATTGACATCCTTTCTGGTTCCATTACTTTAGGGAATAAGTCATGTTTCCAGAAAGGTAAATGACTACTAATTGCTTGATTAGAGAAGAATTTAGGGGTGTGAGGCAGGTAAAAACCCAGATTTCTTATTACTAATACTCTTCGATTGACATTCAGACAATATTTTTTTATTTCTGTTCTTTTCTGCATTCTCTAGGCTTGTCTTCTCTGGTACCAGGAGATTACAGTTTTTGAGCTTTTTTCTGGAACAAATCTGGGCAAATCACTTCTTTTCAGTAGTACCCACAGCTATGGAACACTTAGGAAGGCCATCCCCCAATTCTACTAAATCATTCATCACTCCTCCAATCTTCTTTCTTTAAAAAGACCCCCTCTGGTTTTTGCATAGTGCTTCCTTCGTGGTTTTAGAGCAAATTTTAAGAGATGAGAATGTAAAATACCTTCAAAATGGGCGTTTTCTAGCATATCAATTTAACAATGAATCTCCAATGCCATGAAATAGTGATTCCGTTTACCAAAATTCAATTTTACAATAATGTCTCAGCACGTCTATAGTACGTTTCTTGGAAGTATCCAGAATAGGCAATATATTGTTCAGGAATAACTGGGGTTCAGATTATAAAGAATTCATTTTTTCCTTAATACAATATGGGGAAAAGAAATCAAAGGATAGTCAAGGAACAATTGGTCATGTCTAAAATTATATGACCGTGCAATATTCAGCTATAAACAAAAGCAACAGGTACCCCACATGCTGGTCACTGGTCAGTTGTGTCAATGGCTGCGACTTTACCCCTGTCTATTACAGATCATCGTTTGTTTCATCTCCATGATGATCAAAGTAAAACCCGGTTGATATACATATGTGTGTGTTTTATAAAACTTCTTCATCCTAAAACATCTGTAAGTTAACCAAGCAGTCTTTTCTTCATAACTTAGCCATAAACTATGGAAAGAAAAAGATTCTATTTTCCTGAAAGGAGAAAGTTACAGGGGTTAATACAGAGAGCGTAAACTGCATATCATGTTAATTCTTACGGATTCTCACACTCCTTTCTTTGGGAGTATTGGTAGTTGACCTTATTTGTTTATTTATTTATTTATTTAACATATTGATGAAAATAATATTACTATCATTAAGTCTTAATTAGAGAGTCGGCATTGCAATTTCTGAAAATGCCTCTGATGATAAGAATGGCCCTAAAGAAATAGAAGGATCAAAAAACTAAGAAGAACTCTCATCCAGTCTTGTTTCAATTTCACATTTACTTGAATCTACTTCTGAAAATGATATAACATCAACCTAATCTATTCAGCATTATTTATAATTAATCACTATGAATAATTACTTCTTCCTAGGGGCTAGAAAAATTCCTACACTGGATAATCTCCTATATTGTTGTGTTTTATTACTAACATAGAAATGAGCTAATTCTATAATAACCGAGGTGGCAGATAACATGATTATGAATAATTGGAAACAACTGATAATTAGAATTACACTAATCCCTGCTTTTGATATAAAAATGAAAACTGACAAGGTTGACTTAGATTTTTTTTAACGGATATTTTCAAATCATATATTTATATGCCCGAATCAAGGCAGAGCCTGTTATTTATTAATCTTTAATAAATTAATGTTAATTAATTTACAATGGTTAATGTTTATGAGTTTAAGTTTCAAAATAGTCTGTCAGTATAGCAATGAAATTTATATAGTTTTTATGTCTAACAACTGTGCAAAACATCCTTAGGGCTTTTGTTTGACTGAGTCAACTCTGGTTTCTAGAATCAGATGTGCATGCTACATAGTAACACACATGTTAACATAGACACCTTAGATAAAATAAATATATCAGATTAGGAGGAGGTGACTATTAAAAGAAATTGATTTCACGTTGGAATTGAGATAGTGAGAAGGAATACCTGTGTTCAAAAGTGACACGTTTTTTTCTAAGTGTACAATGTTGCTAGTTGTCTCAATCAAAAATAAAGGCAGCATTAATTAAGGCACATAGATACTTTAAGCCACAGAACAGCAGCCTTGCACTAGAAAAGCTCCGGAGGCACTTACGGCAAATGACTGCAGTAAGCAGGGAGAAGTGTTCTGTGTGGTGCTGCCGTGATAAATATTCATGAGATGGAAGATGCTAAAACGAGAGCAGTAAGCTCTCTTGTCACCACTTGAGTCTTGATATGTCTTCATTGCCTGTAAATGTGTGTGCTGGAAAATTCAGGGACTGTGTCTGAAAGAGAAATGGAATTCTGTCATCCATCCACCTTCTGTCTTACCCATTACGGCATATATTATCACGTCATTTGCCCTATCAGTGCTTCATCTTCTCTTCATTACCTCTTTTGAATACAAATGTCATATATTATGTGCCTATATTAAATTGCAACCTGGAAAAAAAAATTCAGTGTTTATCAGACTAGCAGGTAAATGAGACTTCTGTGCTGTAGTTAAAGAAGGGACGTGATGTCATTACATAAATTGCAATCTGAAGTTACTTATGGACGGGGCTTTTTTTATGATTATTGTGCCTGATTTACTGACTCTGTAAAAGCGTACTACCATATTCATCACCTGGAGGAAAGTGCCCTTGCTGATTAGAAAACAGCGGAAATATAAAAAGTTACTCCTCCAAATATTTTAAAGTACATTTAAAATTTTGTTTTGCTCTGAAGAATTCCATAAAGAGCGCTGAGACAAGGCCCATATAAATCTACAAGAACTTACTCAAAAGGGCTCCAGGACCCCAGATGAATTGTGATCCTAAAAATACGGCACAACTGGTTAACTACCACTAAAACAACTGGGGGTCTCAAAGATAGTTCATCCAGATGTGTATCTGAAATGTGAAAGGTCGCTTAATTAATGTGACCAAGTATCTCCTAAAGTCACTATTATCCTCATCTATACAACAGTAAAACAGATGCTTCTCCCACCAAGAATCACCTCCAACCCGAAATTATTAACAAAGGCAGAGGAAACAGAAATCTTAAAGAGCCATTAAGGGCAAACTTATTTTGCAGGTAGAGAAACTGAGACAAAGAGGTCTATAAAATTTAAGAGCTAAGAGGGAGTTTAGGGATAATTTGGTGTGGGATCCTCATTTTAAGAAGTGAAAAAATTGAGCATCAGAGAAGCAAAGTGTCTGGTTCAAAGTAGTATGCTAAATAAATGGAAATTAATCAGAAAACTCTGAGACCAACGAAGGTCTTTGACCATGTAGTACATTATTAATTCTATCCGATCACCTTTTTCATTCTCAACATTTCATATCTGTGATCCTTTACTAACTTAGAACATTTGCTTAAATGCTAAAAGTACAGTTAAATAAACTAGAAGGTGATAAGGTACAAATGGTCAAAACTCAAAAAAGGCAAGTTAAGATTTCACTTCCAGAAGGAAGGCTTAGCGCAGCTCCGTGGGATACATATGGATCTACTAAAAACATTTGACAATTTGAACACGTTTTTTTGTGTTTCATTTCATTTAGCCCAGAATTTTCCTAGATCTGGCTCTGATTAAAGGAGGCATGTGAAGGGGCATCTGGAGAGTCCAATTCAAAAATGAAAACCATAATTCTCCTTCTCTACTAAGTTACCAGTGTTAAATGAAATAAAATCCTAATTATGTGTTAAAGGGGAGTTTAGTGTACAAATAGACCACAGATTTTTTCCTTTTTGGTATGAATTCCTCTATTATCACAGAGAAAAACATGGTCCTTTATTTCATATCTCAGTTTTATTTTCCTGGCTTGCTACGTTGCAGCAATGACTCCAGAAGACGCATAAAGGCATCAAATTATTCCACAAAGAAATGGAACCAATCATGTGTTTTGCCTTCTTGTTCCTTCCGTCACTAAAGGACAGAAAACTGCCTCATTCAGATTTCCGTGCCCTATTTTCTTGAAATGTCCTCTTTCTCCACACTGTACTGCTTCCCCCGTTCCCAAGATTCAAGGTCTAACAAAACTTCACTGCAAATTACCTCAGTCTTCCAAGAAGTGTTTCTGTCCATCACAAGGTGAAGAGCTTCTGCTCTGAAAGCTTTGATGAAAGTTTATTCTAAACATCACTTTGAAAAAACGTGTGTTCTATCCCTTGCCCCAGGTTTGAAGGTAGTCCTGGATGAGCAAGAAGCTGGCTGAATGGAAGCGTACAAGGAGGGTAAAGAAGAACCCTTAAAATTAATTTTAAGAGAAAGAAATGTTCCATTTCTGGCATTTGACATTTGTATATAATTTTTACATGATTGGGCCCAGATGTTAAGTTGCAATAGTCTAAGTACTAATTGCAAATATCACTTGGGATATTCAAATATTCAATTTGCATTTTATAAAACACCTCTCAAATTAAATCTGGCACTTGTTGGTAATATTAACTAAAATCTATTGAAATAACTTACATTTATTTCTATGAAACTGGTACAATTCAATATGCTTAATTAATCTGGGTTATGATTCTTTCAAAAATGTGGTACATTTATTATGGCAACATCCATGGCAGCATTATTCCCGATAGTCAAAAGCTGGAACCAACCCAGATGCCAATTGATGGGTGACTGGATAGACAAAATGTGGTATTTACAAAGAATGAAATATTAGTCAGCCTTTAAATAAGATTCTGATCCATGCTATCACATGTATGAACCTTGAAAACATTATGAGTGAAACAAGCTTCACACAAAGGAGAATATTTTATGATTCCATATAATTCATAGAGCTAGAAAATACAAAGGTTGTTGCCAGGAGCTGAGGAAAGGAGCCATGTGGAGCTATGCGGAAGGAGGGCAGAGTTTCAGTTTGGGAAGATGAAAAATATCTAGAAATGACTAGAAAATGTTCTTCTTAGCAAAGTATCTCAAGAATGGAAGAAAAGTATCCAATGTACACAGTCCTACTTTGAAACTGATTTATAGCTTTCATAGGAATGTTATAACCTAATTATAGCCTTAGAATATTGGGGGGAAGTAACAGAGGGGGGGTGGATGGGGGGAGGAAGGGTAATTGGTGGGGTCACTTCTATGGTTTACCTTACAAGGGTACATGTTAATCTTTCTAAAAGCAGAGTATGAATGTCTTAACTCAATAACTAAGAAAATGGCATGAAGGCTACGTTAACCAGTTTGATGAGAGTATTTCAAAATGTATATGAAAACACCACACTGTACCCTGTGATTGCATTAATGTACACAG
>NW_003852434.1:9610801-9612838 GCF_000181295.1 Otolemur garnettii
CAGCTGTGGTTACATTTTTTTTTAACAAGGTGGATGACATAAATTATCTGTGTTTCACAGGTGAGATACAGGATAATAACCCCCACAGAAACCTCCAAAGATGTCACTGTCAGGATTAGAATGGAGTCATTTGATCCCTGCTTTCTTTTCAGGATAAGAAAATATGTTCATAACCAAAAGATGTGGGACTAATCTTTAGTAAATTCAGGTTGGCCATCTGTTCCTGACCCTTCCTTTAGGATACAACCTCTAATGACCAGTTCTTTATTCTACACACAGTAACTCAAAGACAAGGAATGTCCATTCCAACCTCCTCTCCATACTCAGCCCAGTGTCCTGAAAATTCACCCAGGGTCCACCCTCTCAGCTGCCG
This sequence comes from Otolemur garnettii, assembly GCF_000181295.1. Lineage (NCBI taxonomy): Eukaryota > Metazoa > Chordata > Mammalia > Primates > Galagidae > Otolemur > Otolemur garnettii. Next base: position 9,611,175 of record NW_003852434.1, read on the forward strand.
GAATCAATATGGCTCCTCCCTGGTCTCTCACCAAGCACTGCCCTTCTCCTCAAGCAAAATTCCTCAGGCCACCTTCTCTTTAAACTAATCTAACAAATTAAATAGAGTATAATTATAAATAAACAATGATATAATAATATGGTTTTTACTTCTAGAAAAAAATTTTTCTGGAGTTCTCAATATTTTAATCTAAAGAATTGATTAACTTGGGAATTCCTCATGTTAAAACAATCCTTTCAGGCTGAATTTTTTTGAGCATAGGAAACATTTGGCACCACCTTTCAGACAGGTGACTTCCAACTGCACCAGAACATAGACCCAGAGTCAAGTTCACACACTGATCTCTCCCTTGGTCTTTAGCAATACTATGTACTTCATTCACTATCATTGTGGAGAACCCATAATAACAAAGGGGACCTCTGCCTCCTATATGTGGACACTATTCTGCCTTCTAGGACCTTATGGTTATATAAGACATCCATAAGAAGGATGCAGATGGCTACTAGTGATCAGAAAGGAGGTAGATAACTTTTATATTATAGATCCAGTAAGAGTCTATAGAGTAGGCAATTCTCAGATATAGAATCCTATAATCTCAAAATGATTTTGTGTTTTGTCTGTATCTAAAGTACTTTATTTCAAAAAATACTTCTGAAAAACAAAATAATCCTTAAATTTTTAAAAAACACAATTAAACTCAAGAAGAGGGGAAGGGGAGAGAGGGTTTGACAAACTCTCCCTAACGGGTATATGGCACCCCTCCTGGGTGAAGGGCTCAACCACAGCTTGGACTTTACCCAACAAATGCAAACAACGTAACCTAATCATACATACCCTTACATTAAGCTGAAATTTAAAAAATTATATAGTTATTGCTTAGAGATATATTGAAAATGCAAACAAAGCAACAACTTTCCTAATGCCAAGTTTTGCTTTCTTTTCAATGAACAGAGAAGTATATGTGTATACTTAAGTGTGTGCATAGGTACATGTGTATTTGCTGTAGTATTAAGCACACAAATGGATGTCTACTGTACATAGTATTCTGAAGCTCATTTTGTTTTTTAATGATACAACTTAGAGATAATCTTTACTTATTTTATTTAATCTTTACTTATTTTTTTCATTTCAGATTGCTATGAGGGTACAAATGTTTCGGCTACTTTGTTTTCATTTCTAAGGTAAAGTTCAAGTTGTAGTTGATAGAGCCCTTCACCCAGGGGGCGTGCTGAACACCCTCACATTGTGCACAGTAGGTGAGACCCCGCTAATCACCCTCCCTCTTCTCTCCTGCCCTCTTCCTCCTCTCCCCTCCCCATGGAGCATCTTTTTATATATCAATAAATCACTTATAATTTCTTGTCTGTGAACTACTCGATCAGATCTTTTCCTATGTATGTCAAGAGAAAAGAGAATCTAGAAAGGGTAGAAAATTCACTAGAAATCGTAACTGGCATATGTTTCATGGATGTCTCAGCTTAATGATACATAGCTGAAAATTAACAAATCTTTAAGCAATTCCAAAAAGAAAAGTGGAATTTTGCATATGCATCCATTTGTGTGGATGAAGTGTGGGTGTAACAAGCTTGAAGAGGAGAGACAGGAGAATGGAGGAAATAACCAAAGGAGGACAAGGAAAATACGAGAGAGAAGGAAGAGGACAT
>NW_003852434.1:9612917-9635036 GCF_000181295.1 Otolemur garnettii
GAACGGTGTCGCTAATAATGTGTTGCACAAAGTGATTCCATGTATAGTTTTTCTGCTGTTTGCTTTCCAGGCCATAGGTAGAAATATTGGGATTTTAGTAAATAGTAACCTTATGGTATACCTCTTCTTCTAAAGTAACACTTGTAAGCTTATAGTTTTCAGGGAAATCTACCTTATTCTTATTTGGCAAGGAGTCTATTACCTGAAATGAATAAGTAGATACAATTTGAACCTCTCAAAGCAACACACTATAATATTTTTCAACAGACTCCTTTTGTGTCCTTATATGCAAATCACTGTGGATGGAATGAAAGAATAACTCACCTGATGCTGCACTCTAGCCCAGGACAAAGTGTGCTAGGAAGAGTCCAACACATTATTGTAATAATGTACTTGTATAATAATTGTAATAATGTAACCGTGTACTAGTATAATAAGTTTCAGAATTAAAGCAGAAATTTATATAACTTAAAAAAAAATCAAGTTTTATAAAATTTTGATCATTTCAGCAGCTCACCCTTGATTTGAAGGCTGATTTCTTCTAATTGCTGTATTTAGTGTTTCTATTTTATCAAGTACACTGACAGAAGCAGCAGCAGCATGAGGTCCAAGCTTTATCCACCTGCGCTTTGCAAAACCCATGGTGATTCCAAGAACAATGCTTCTCTGAAAGAACAAAATTAACTGGTTATCAGTCTGTAACTGGAAGAGAAAGATAATTAGTGGGCTTGAGAGAGAAAGTGAAGTTAATAAATTAAAAGAAAAATTTTATTTGGCCAAAAAGAAGTTTAAGAGTTTTGAAAGAATTCATCTTAGAGAAAACATCCAAGGAATTTGATTCTAAACTTTTTATAAGGAAATGCAAGGAACTATGACAATTATTTTTTGTTATAAATTAAGTTGGTAAGATTTAGGAAAGTATTAAGCCATTTGGAAGCCTTGATGACATAACTGAGAATTAATGATTATAAGAAATATGACAATTTGACCTGTGGCTCAAAGAAGTGGGCACTGGCCCTTTATACCGGAGGTCATGGGTTCAAACCCAGCTCCAGCCAAAAACTGCAAAAAAAAGAAAAAGAAATATGACAACAGCAGGTAGTCTTCCCAGTAAAATACTTTAATTTTTAGATAATTTTTCAATAATTTGTAAGGGGAGTATTATAGCAATGAACAATTATCTGCTGCTAAATTCATACGTTGGTATTTTAGGTGATTGCTCTGGCTCTTCCTGAATTATAAAGGTTTTTTGCATTAACTTCAAATAAAAAGTTAAAAGTTTTTCTGATAAATGAATTGACAAAATTGGATTTCTATTTGAGTAGATGTTATTATTTACTATCCCAGCACAATGGTATCATCACAAATCAACTGAAATGAGAAAAACACACTATAAAGTTGTATCTAATGCATGTCTAATGCGTATCTAAATATTTATCAACCTCTTTTTTTCTTTACCAGAAAAGTACTATGTAACTTTTCCTTAAATCCAGTTTTTCATGAATCATCTCATAAAAATAATCTCCTTAACCAATAGATCATCCAATTTTGCATGAAAAGCTGTTTACGCTCTACTTTATTACAAAAATAATTTGAGATGAGCATGGCAGTGTCATCTCAGAGGAAACCCGTGACTTGATACAGAATTATGAATTTCAAAAAGATATACCCCAAACAACTAATTTAGAAGATGAGTACACATTTATCAAAAGATATCAGCTATTAGAACATCTGTTTGAAAGATCCACTCTCAGTGTGAGAGGGTAAAACAACAGGAATGAAATGCAGCCTTTGTTAATTTTTTTGTTCCATCTGTCACTGCACAAGATATATGGTGTCCCTGAAGAATGAGGAGGTTCGTAAATTTGGAAAGGGACCTTAACTTCTTATCTAAAGGGTTGCAGCCTGTAGGTGGCAATGCTGATAGAATGGAAAGCAGAGCCTCTGGCCAGAATCTGGAAACACATACTTGGAGGGAATCGTACAGGGAATGTGAATTTAGTCTGCAGGGCGACTGAGTATCCATATCTAACAAGCTGTGGGCGGGGTCATGAATATTTATGAAGAAGAAACACGCATGTGCAGTGGAGCTTCCCGCCCCTTGGTGACTTCCATGAAAATGGCAGCCTGCGGGTGCAGGCCAAGGGCGGAGTTTTTGGCCTTCTTAGGACAAAACGTGAAGCAGAGGGCGTGGGGAGTGTACAAGCTCCCTAGACGGGTAGAACCACTCCATGGCCAGAGGTCTCTGGTCAAGAAAGATTGCTGCTCAGTTGTAGTGCAAAAATTGCAAAAAGGGGAGAAGCAGCAGTATCTGGCGGTTGATTAAAACCAGTAGCGGGGCAAGTCCTTTAAAGAGCGGTTCCTTTAACTTTTAGGGTAGAAAGCCCAATGGCATTTACCGCGGGAGCCGGTATAACCAGGCGTGTCTCACTTCCTGCCGTATTAGAGCTGAGAATTTAGTTTTAACGTTTCTCTGGGGTCTCCTTGGCCAAGAGGGGGTCCCTTTAGTTTAGGGGGGGCGCTGGGATTTTATTTTTATTTCTCAATGGCCTTGAGATCATTTTACCCATTTGGGGAGGGCTTCAGTTACTTTATCAGTAAACTATAAAAGTTAGACAAATAATTGTTTCCCCAAATGAGTTTCATGCAAGGTTCTGCAGAATAATGTTCAATAAGTAGCCCTCCTTGGAAATTCATAAACAGTCCTTGGGTCACTGATGAGATAGGAGTTTGCTCTTAATTTGAATTTGTATGTAAGTTGAAACAGGTACGTTTACCTATTACCTGTACTGGCCTCTACTTGTACGTGCAAGCGGTAAGTCAGCCATATGTTTGTAACTCGGGGACTACCGAAAGAGACCTGTAGAATATTGCTTAATTTCCTGTTCCCAGACTTATTTGACCATAAAATTATCTCCAAGAAAAGGCTACAAGCACCCTAAAAATACTTCTTGATTAAAGAAAAATAGATAAAAGAACAATCAGCTCTAAAATTTCGTGATTTAGAAGTTACACAACTGAAATAGCATAAGCCTGATTATTAAAAGTTAACCCTTTAATTTAAAATAGAACCTTAGGAATCATTCATATAAGTATGCATTTAAAATCCAAATAATTTATGTCAAAATTAATTCTAATTTCTAGTTTTGATAATTCAAATTTGGAGTTTTTCAACATAATGTGTCCATAAAATTGACACATTCAGGGATGACTTGAGCTAAGACGTAAACACATATCTACCTAAAAGATATTATTTTTATAATTCAATGAATTTTAGCATTCTGTTTTTTAAAAAAATAAGGAAATTGCTCATGTAGTATCAAAGTAAAACATTAAATTGTGTATTATAATAACAAAACAATTTTTTCTTAAATAAATACCACTCAAAATCTCAAATTCTTTTTTATGTGCTTTCCTGTAGTTTGCCTTTTGTGAGTGTGTTGTTGGTACATGACTCAAAAAGTTCCTCTTAGACATTTACACCACTGGTTCTTAATTACAGAGCACAGATTCCACTGAGAAGAGATCTCTGGGAACTAAAAGCTAATCAAATAATCTCAGAAGGTCCCTTCTGACTGCCATTTAACACTTAATCATGTGTTAACCATAAATTAGGCATTCAGTCTCTGACCGATTCAGAATAGCTTGAAGGTACAGGCTTGCTATTTATAATTTTGACCTGTTACCAAGCAGCCCAGCCCACTTACAGAAAATGAAAGTTTAAATGGTTGATACTTAAAGGTAAGTTAATGTAAATTTAAATTGGTCTTTTGAACACTAGCTGATTTCTCTCTCTTTGTATATAATCAACTTTCAATGCTCCTAACCTTTCCTGCTAATCTATCAAAAATCAAAACCCATGTTCTCTTCTTGTGTCCTTGACTAGGCTAGAACACTCAACTATGCTTAAGTGACAATGGGCAAAGGAGTTTCATAGTGAGACCAGTAAGTGTCAAGCTCTTAATCCACAGGTGTCATGGCAGGCTGGCTGGGCCTCTGCGAGCATCACTCAGGTGTGCTCAAATCAGCTTTCCACATACCATAGCCAGCCCTCCACTTAAGGACATTCAGGTAGCTTGACTTTTATGATAGCTGCACAGGCAGTAAGTCCCCTTACTTGGTGAATGAATCTTTACATCTTGAACTGGACAAGACACTTGTGTGTACTTTTTTGGGTTGTTACTATGGGTTAAGGGATGAAGTAGGAAAGCCGATAGGCACATCAGAATCCTTCAGATCAACTAAGTGACATCTTGGAGATGCTGTATTAACACACATTACCTCCTCCTTTCTCATCCCTGCACTGCCCTTATAATAACCTCGTCCACTTCAATGTTACCACATTTTTTATCCTTAATCATCCTTTCCTTTACCCGCTCAACTTGCTTTGGCAAATTATTGCTTCCTACCTAAATAACAGCCACAGATGCTTTGATTTTGTTCATAAGACCAAGTTTTCCCATCTCACACACAGTTAGTTACTGGTTATTTTGTAGGCAATGTTTTCATCAGATCATTCCTATAATCAAAAGGATTGAAGTCTTATCACAAATACACACTGTAGAGAACTTACACATAGGAAATATCTTCAGATGTTCTTATCCATTTCTTCCCCCTCTCTGATGGTCTTGTTGCCTCATCTTACAGACCCACTTGATTCTCTCTCATCATTAAAAAGCCTTTCCTGGGTCAGGCATGGTAGCTCACACGGCACTCTGGGAGGCCAAGGTGGGTGGATTGCTTGAGCTCAGGAGTTCAAGACCAGCCTGAGCAAGAGTGAGACCCTGTCTCTTCTAAAAATAGAAAAACTAACCAGGTGTTATGGTTGGTGCCTGTATTCCCAGCTACTTGAGAAGCTGAGGTAAGAGGATCACTTGAGCTCAAGAGTTTGAGATTGCTGTGAGCTATGATGACACAACATTCTACCCAGGGCGGCAATGTGAGACTCTATCTCAAAAAATAAAAAAAATTATAAAAAGCCTTTCCAAGATGGGCACAGTGTCATGTACCTACAGTATCAGCTACTTGGAAGGCTAAAGCAAGAAGATTGTTTGAGCTCGGGAATTTGAACCCAGCCTGCAGGAAATAGTAATGTCTCATCTCTTAAAAAAATTAATAAAAGTAAAATTAAAAGTATTTCCTTATCCCAATCTGTTGACTATCTTAGTAAGTCAGTTGTCTATACAAAACTTCATTTGCCTATTTGACATTTCTTTCTCATCCCCTAGTATCTGGTTTCTGTTTCCCACTCCACCCTACTAATAGTGTACTGGAAAAGGTGACCTCTGTGGTAGACTGCTGGCTCAGATGGCCCCTCCAAGACCCCACCTCCTGATATCAAGCCCCTGTGGAATCCCCTCCACTCAAATGTGACATTCTCTATCCAACAGAATCCTGCAAAGGTGATAAGATGTTCCTTCCGTAAGCCTTCAAAACATCATGACTTCCATCAGATTCTTTCTGTTGCTGATTAGGCTTTTGGGATTTGATGGAAGAAGCAGCAATGCTAGTGAGGCCCGTGTGGCAAGGAAGTGAGAGCAGCCTCTGGCCAACAGCCAGAAAAGAACGGGAGCCCTCAGTCCAACACCTAACAGGAATGAAATCCTGCTAAACAGGCCTGTGAGATGGGAAGTGCATGCTTCTTCTCCAGTCACGCTTTCTTATGAACCCACGTCCAGACACCTTGACCGTAAGACCCTGAAAAGATGACCCGGAGGAGCCATGCTCATATTCCTGACTCATCGTGACTGGGAGACTATGGGTGTGTTGTTTTGAGCTGCTAATTTGGGGGTGATTTGTTACTAAACAGAAATAAATAACTTATACACTTTTTTTTTGTCCAATTGATAAAAAGTCACCCAGATTTTACCTAACGTAGCACTCCTGTCATTTTGTATTGATGACCATTTTCTCCGTCCTGAATCCCTTTTCCCTTGTCTGTTGTGTCTCCACTGTCTAATTCTTCACACTTCTCTTTCTTCATCTCCACGCAGCCTGAGCTTCCTCTGCTGGGTTTTCCTCTGTGCAGACTCTAAATCTTTCTCCTCTCACCCGGTGCCTCCTTTCCTAGGATCTCAAACTCTATGACTCGAGTTCTCATTTTCATTCTGAGTACAAAACCACTGTGTCTCATTGCTTACTATACATCACTCATAAGTATCTCTACTTTCAGCTCAGTATGTACAAAATGAAATTATTAAGAACTGTAGCTGACTAATTGTCAAATGCTTGGCCATTCTGTCCCTTGTATCCAAACTTTATCTGCCATTCTTGTTGCCTCTACTTTGGTTATGGCCCACATTTCCTTATCCTTAATTATTTCAAAGCTTTCTGACTAATTTCCTGTTTCCATAATTCTCTTCTAGCATCATTCTGCAGGAGAGTGGGTTCTCCAAAAGATGAGTCTGATTATGTTACAGTCCCACATAAAATTCCTCTCTGACTCGTAGCAACAGTAGGGAAATTAACAGCTCGTTTAAACAAAAACCCTCCTTATCTACACTCGAGTTTTGTGTCTTGTGGCCAAGCACGGAGGCTCATGCCTCAAAGTAAGATGATCCCTAGAGCTCAGGAGTTTCTCAGGAGACTAGCCTGAAGAAAAGAAAGACTTCATCTCCACTAAAAATAAAAAAATTAACTGGGTGCTGTGACAGACACCTGAAGTCCCAGCTACTTGGGAGGCTGAGGCAGGAGGATCTCTTGAGCCCAAGAGTTTGAGGTGGTTGTGAGCTATGACACCATGGCCCTCTAGCCTGGGCAACACAGTAAGATTGTCTAAAAAAAACAAAAACAAAACCCCCCCACAGTTTGTTATTTCAGGACCAACAGTTATTTCCGTTATAAGTTCCATACCCTCCCTACCTAATTACTTGAAAAACTCTCAACTCAACTCTGTTATCATTTCTATTGAGGTTAGTTCAATTAAGTAAATATAGACAGATTAATTTTAATACCGCAGGGATGGGACTAGGTCCTAATGGGACTCATAATAATCTAGTGCAATATCAGAAAATTAAAACGTCTATGGCAGCAGTATGCCTAGGGTTCTATGAGAGGAGCCACTAACCCAGACGAGAGATCCCAGGGAGACCTTCTGAAAGAGGTGTGTCCACTGTGAAGGGTTAGACATGAAGGAGCGGGATGATTTAGACACCACTAACAGTTCAGCAGTTAGATCTTTTCTCCCTGTGTGTGTCTCTCTTCTATCTACCAAGAACTGGCTGAACACACCTTTTACGTACTGGACGCTCCTTCCACAAGCTTGCATTGTTGTGTTTTGCACACTCGAGTGGCCACCCTTTGTTTGAATTACTGTATTCTCTATTTGATTGTGATCTTTTGCAAGTTGGGAGTAATCTGAGTTAACTCTACAGCTTCAGTGACTAATATGATTTGGGTCACTTTATAGGTGCTCAATAACTGCTTCTTTTATTTAAAGTCAGGTTTATGGAGGTATAATTTACATAAAGTGAAATGAAATTTATATAGTAAGATGCATGTAATTTAACTGTACAATTCAATGAGTTTAATAGTTGCTTCTTGATTGAATTAATTTTTCAATCTTTTGTCATCTGTTATTTTTTAGATAATATTCTCCGCATCAAAGGGTAAGCTCTAACTACATACATAGCTTATTATGAATTACAGAGGCTCAGTCCTTTTTTTTAATAAATGAACAAGCTCACCAAAATGGTTTCATGCTATCACCTTATTGTTCATAAAGAGAGAGAAATAATAAAACGTCTATATCTGAAGTAAAAAAAAAAAAAAACTGTGGTAACTCATCTTAAATACTCAAAAATGATATCCAAGAATCTAGACTGCTCAAAATATTTTAAAATTAAAATTGAATTATCTGGCATTTGTAATTTTACATAGCAATTTGGTTATAATCTGCTTCAGAATCAAAATATCACTTTATCTTTCAGTCACCACAAATTTAGAAAATATTCACAAGTAGGCAATTACCTGTGCCACGAATTGCCTACAAAAATTTGGGCTGGGCTTTTGCCAATCACTATGTCTATTAATTACCTCACAAACACTGGTTGGCACGAGATCAAGTAAAGGCTCATTGATATGCGAGGCTTCTCCTATGAGAAGGACAGAAAAAACAACAAGATCAAGGAAAGGTGGTGGAGAAAGAAAGGTGTTTCTTTAGTGTTTCTTGGACTCTCACACATTTCGAAGGACTCTAGTCCCACCTGAATAGTCAGAATTGGCACAGACTCACCCCGCAGATGGATCGAGCCAACAGCATCTGAAAGGAAAGCAGAGACCGTAGCTGCCACACAGGTGTTTGGTACCAGGTTTGCCCTCAAACAGAAGGTAGTCTTGGGTGATGGTAGTGGAAGGGGAAAAAAAGAACGGGTGGCATAAATCATAATTTTTCAGAATGATATATATGTCAATTTTCCGTTCAAGATAAACGAACACTGGGAACCATCTTACTCTGAGGTTGTTCTTCTTAAATTTGCAATCCATATTTGTTACCATGAGAGTTTTGAGGGGAAATGGTATAACACTGCATCTTAAACTGGTATCTGCATCTGAGGCCTTTGGTTATCTCTCTTCCACATCATTAAGTTCTCTCGTTCCTACAGAGTGATGCTGTTCATTGCAGTGTTTATGGTTTCAGTGAAAACACCTATTTGCCAATGTTTCTATATACTTCCTTGATGTTTTAAAAGATATTTCATCTTATTTCACTGGAAACCAGAAATAATTCAACAACTCTGGCCTTAAAATGCAAGTTACTCTCACATGAAAATTACACAGGACATTTCAATGGTACCAGGACATGGGAAACTCCTTGATCATGAGTAACAAATACATAATCAAATACATGTATCCTTCAGTTTATCCTTAATAAAAGATAAATAATTTATATCATCAGCAACTAACTCCAAAAGAGTGACTTTTAAGGAATATCAGACATGCTTCCACTAGATGGACAATGTGGTCCACATTCAGACATAAAGCAGCCATGCCTCCTTGTACAATGAGAAAGTAAAACTGATAACATTTTATACAAATCAAAGAAAAATAAGTTCAATATATTTTTCTGACAATTCTATTTTATCATCAGAAGATGTGCTTTATCCTGGGAGGTTTCAGGCGAATACTGACTTGGCAATAAATTATATTTATCAAAGTTAAAAAAAAGAAGAAGATGTGCTTTACTCATGTTTGCATAGCTAAACAGCCCATGCAGGTGAGTTTCTCAAAGTACACACGTGTGCACGCACACACACAAACCGCTCCAAAAGCAAATGTACTCAAGTCGTCCACCTCTCACACCACAGAAACTTGTTTGCAATATTGGAAAAATACATTTCTTAACTTCTACAATTCACATCGAAGATTTGAGAACCAGATTTCATTAAGTCACCAGCTCAAATTATCATAGGTTTTTTAATGTACCTTTCTGTCGCTTGAAGAAAACTTCTGCCAAACATGTGACCTAGAAATAAAAGTTCGACCCTGAGATGGTAACTAAACTCTACTTATCCTTTTCATGTCTTGCTCTGGCAATATCCGTATTGTTCTTTTTTGTACTAATTCCGCAAATGTTAAACATTATCAACACTAAAGGGGACATGTAGAAAAACCTAAGATGATAATTCATGTAAACATACAAATATAGACACAATGGCATACAAATAATCTAGCATCAAAAAAAGGCAGAATTATCAGGCAGTTAGAGAAGAAAGAACCCTTGAGATTAATTCTTTCACGTAGCCTGAGAGAACAAGAGCCCAAACCAAATAAGGAGGACAAGCCAGAGTCCAGAACCATGGAATAGTGGAGATTAGAGAAATCAGAAGCTCATAAGGAAGGAACACACACAAGAACCAAAAATCTCTAGCAGAGCAATGAGGAAAATCACAGATTCAAGTGTATCAAGACCAGAAAATGTTAGCATTAAGGCACCGGTATGCAGTTACAACCTGATGCACCCATCATAGGTTGAAAATATTGTAAGTTGAAAATGCATTTAATACTCACCAAACATCTTAGCTTGGCCTACCTTAAAAATGCCCAGAACACTTACACTAGCCTACAGCTGGGCAAAATCATCAAGCACACAGCCTCTTTCACAATGAAGTTTTAAAGAATTCGTGTCATTTATTAAATACAGTACTGAAGACATCATGGTACACTCAAAAAATATTAATTGAACAATTAGTTGTAAAATGAAAGTGAAAGTGTTAATTAGAAAATCCTTTCAAAGTTCTGACCAAGGACTTTATTCACTTCTGAAAGGAAAGAAAATAATGAATTTGAATTGCCAAAGTAAAAGGAAGACCACAGCTGGAGTGAGAGGGAGGCAGGGGCCCAGGCAGAGGAGGGACTGGCAGGCTGGAGCTGAAAACACGGACCCTATCAACCAGAAAGAAAAGGTGGAGGTGGCATGAACTCAGAAAACACCCCCCCACACCACCACCCAAGGTGACATATTACGCCCAAGAAAGCTGAGCGGAGACCCTCCAGCATTCTCTCACCAGATCACACCATCTTGCTTGAATAATGCTTTCCCAATAAAGATCACCAGTTTTATTATTCTAGAAAAAGTTGAAAGTCAGATTTCAATGAGAATATCTTCATGACTAAGGACAACTGCCCTCCTCTATCATAAATAGAAATGTGCATTTAGGTGAAATGGGACTGAGAATTTATTTGATGGCAGTTTTAAGCACTAGTTCTTGAAATTGTTACTGTCTTCTGATGTAGCCTGAGAAAGATATATTGACACTATAAGCGCTGACACTAGACTGATTAGCGGCCATTACAGGCTGTTTTGGAGTATTCATAGGGGATCTTATTTCACACAAAACAATCTGCAAAGAAAATCACTAATAAGGATGATCTATGACTGAACACCTCATCACCTGAAAAAAGTCTTAGGCTGACATTTTCATTCAATGATTTATTGAAAAGTTTCAAAATTCTTTAAAGCCCATTTCTGTCATATTTTTAAAACACTAAATACCATTGTAAGAAACAGACTCCCTTTAAAAAATGACTTTGGAATGAAATAACTGTTTGGAATTCCTACTACAGCAAAATGTACTGACAAATGAGCAAATTTGGCCCATATGTCTTTTTTGTATAGTGTACTGCACAAACAATATCGTTATGAAAAATAACATTAGGTAAGTCCCATGAAATGAACGGGATGAGAAAGTGTAGTGCAGCAAAGAAAATTTCAGTTATTGCTTTCAAAATGTTTCATTTAAAAATGAAAATAAAAGTGTTAATTATTTTTTTAATTTCTAGAATTGCACTATTGGTAATAGGATGGTATTCACACTCCCCAAAATGAGGCCATTGTCCCTGTCTCATCCATCTCTTCCTTCTCTGTACAGCTCAATTCTGGAAACGGCTCTTCAGTGGTTATGCTAGAAAAGCAACCTGGGATGGAACCTAGAATTCTCCTCTGTGGTCAGAGTCCTAGAGTTCAAAACGCATCTCCACCAAAGCAACTTCGTAACCTTGAGAAAAGTCACTTAGTAGTTGCAACCTTACATTTCTTGCGAGAACTCAGTAAGATCCTCCTTTATAAAGACATTCAATAAATACTAACTATTATTACTACTAAGTACTTGGACTTGGAACAACATAAGTGGGGTAGTTTCTGTTTATATTTTAGCAAATCACCTGCTAAAAATTCGCACGTAAAGAGCAACAGAGAAAGAAGGGCAGGTGGAGTAGATAAACGCAAAAAAAGACACCAGAGCAAAAACCATTCCTCATAAATCTTGAGACTGTATTGGAGCTTGTGGAGACTCTTCCGCAGCTCAGAGCGTTTTGCTCTTATTCTGGGTTTTCTCCAGTGATGCTATGTTACAAGACCGATTGGTATTTCACTCAGTGCAAATCCAAACTCTAGGAATTTAGTGCCCACGGAGCAGACCGATGGATGGAGGCTGGAAGCAGGTGAACACATTTTTCTCCCTTCTTCCTGCTCTGTAAGCCTACATGTGGAGTCAGGACCTCCACGTCCTCCCCGAAGAGGTTCTCCAAGACCAACTAGTCAGCTTGCCATAAAGTTATGATCATCTTGGTAATACATTTGTTTATATTTATCCTTTCTCCTACATTATTTCCACTTTTATTCACATTTATTTACCTGGAATTATATTAACCCAGTTAGGGTCAGCACAGAGATTTATTTATTTATGTATTTATTTACTTAAAGAGACAAAGCCTCCCTACGTTGCCCAGGCTGGTCTCAAACTCCTGGCCTCAAGCAATCCTCCTGTCTCAGCCTCCCAGGTAGCTGAGATTATAGTTGTGCACCACTACACCTGGTTTAGGATAGAGGTTAGATTCAGGTTTTATTTCCTAGGAAACCCAAGAAAAAGAGTGACCCTAGAAAGGAGATCCTCAAGATCAAATTTTTGATTTGAATTCCTGTCATTTGTTGAAATGATTTATGGATCATATTGCTGGTAACAAGTGGAGTGGTAATATTCTGTGGTATTAACTTCTAGCTCACTGGGATGTGGTGCTGATGGACAGAGTTTTTGAAACGCACAGTGGTTGCTGTTCTTATACTTTATAGGTGTAGTAAGCATTGTCAATGTCCTGCCCTTACCCTCTCAGACTTTCTGTATGATCTGCCGTCTTCCAGGTGATAACAACCGTATCTGTGAGCCCGAATGCTTTCTTCCCCATAATTGTTGGAAATCTTGACGTCCATGTACACAGCACGTTGAAAGTGTCAAGAATTAAAACTCCTACAAGAAGCCTCTGACCAAAGATCCTTGTGACTGTGTATACAGCGATCTTGGTTGGAATCACTTTGAGGTGTGGGTTTTGTGGTTTCCCTGAGAATTGCCCCTGAGCCTGCAGGATAAAGCTGCCGATGCCAGCCGGGGCAGCTGACTCAGTCCTCGGCACAGTTCCCTTTTGACTGGTGTAGCGTCATTCACTAACAGACTCCTTGCACTCAATCCTGCTTCGTGGTCTACTTCTTAGAAAATCCAAACTCAGACAATCATTTCGATGGAATAATGATTATGAGGAATGTGGTGAGGGTGTGAGATCACTGCTTTTGATGGCCTTGTGACGAAAAAAATGTACAAATAATTAACTGTCAATTAAAGCACAATGGGAACACCTGGGGATGTCTTTGGTAACTTGTCTTCTCCGGGCTGGAGTTGATAGGACAATGCCACGGAACTAGGCTTTCTAACATCTGTATCTCTTAGTCTTCAAATGCTAATAAGGACAGTATCCCTGTGGGCGTCTTTAACTTTAGGTAGTAGCAAAGGCCCCACATGGGAACTTTACTGCAATACATTCACTGGGTAAGTTGGAGACCTCCAGTTTCAAATGGGGTTCAGAACAAGAAAAAGTTTCATAGTCCAGAACTTTATTGCAAGCTCCCCTGTTGTTCACACCATGCCATGTAGCTTTTCGATCATGCTAGAAGATTCCATGACGTGTGAGGATGTAATCTAAAATCTCTGGAAAACTGTAACAGGACAACTGTAGTAGAGACATTGAGTTACAGAGGAAGAACGTGACTTCTACAGCCACCAACTCTATCTTAAAACAGTTTCTGATAGATAACACCCAGTCATAGCACTTGGTAATTACAGGCCAAAGTAATTCTGATAAGAGTTAGACATGCAAATAATTGTGCTAGAGTTGATTTTTAACATTTTTTCAAAATATTATTTAATTTTTTATTGTTTCTATAATAGACATAAATAAAAAATAAAAGTCATAAACCATGCTGAAGAAGGCTTAAAGATAGTACGGTCTGCATGTTGTAAGTTAGAAGCCGGGATGGCTTTATAGAATTAAAGACGGCAGCACCATAGCATATCTTCAAATGGGGAGAAACTCAAGGAGAAACGAGCTAGCAAGGCATTTCTCTGCCAAGGCTTCCACCCTCACCCAGATCCCTGTGATTGCACAGTAGGAGGGGAGTGCCTGATGAGCAAGGGAGGGAGCGTCACCTGTATTTACGGCTGCTCCCCACCGCTGGCATCATCCCATCTCCACCTCCTGCCCCATCAGTGGTGGCTTCAGATTCTCATGGAGCACATGAGGGATCCAGGTTACATGCTCCTCCTGAGAATCTAATTACCTACCCCAACATGCATGAAAAACTTGGCTTTCATGAAACTGGTCCCTGGTGCCCAAAAAGTTGGGCACCTCTGCATAAAGCATTGGCCATAATCGTTAAAACTTTGTAGTTTAAAGAATTGTGCCAGAGCTCACGCATATATTTGGGAAATCAATTTAATGCTCTAGGTTTCCTGACCAGCTCTGCTAACTTTGGGTTTATAAAGAATATTAAAGGAGATATTCTGCATACAATACTAGAAGTCTCGTTTTATTATCACTATTGATCCACATTGTCCACCACGAAGGCCTTAGAAGCTGAAGAGACTGATTTCCTGGCGCACTCAGTCCTCACTTTTATTTTTATTCCTTCTTTTCCCCCCTCATTCCTTTCCTTTGTCTTCCTTCTTTCCCTTTTAATTCTCACATTACATGAGAGCAAACAGGCATATTTACCTCATCTCCACTAATACATAATTTATTTCCAATGTTTTGTCTCTTCATTATAACATTTATTCTTACAGAGGGGAGAGGGCAGGGATAAAACAAAAACCACAAAATGAACAAACAAGCAAAAATATATATATTTGCCACTTCCCTTTTGGGAATCTTGGGGAGCAAAGACATCTCTTTTCCCCTCAAGGTCACCTCATGTTTGTTGTCATTTGCTTGCAGCATGACAGCCTCCTGCACCCTGTGCTTTCTTAAGTATAAATGAGTTTCCAGTAAAGATGCTCTTACCCCTTGCAGGGAGAAAGCATTGTTTTTAATGCCACTTGTAACTAATGCTGCTGGTCCTTGGGGAGTTTCAAAGGACCTCAAAGGCAATAGTTCTCTACCCAGGAGCAAAGAAGCCATTACAGCTTGTACTGGAAGATTTAATAGGTGTCATAATTTATCATGTAAACCGAAAAGTGTTTCTTAATTAAGTGCGTACGTTAATGAATTTTTTAATTTGATCCCTGTAAGTACCTTGCTATACTAATTGCAATATTCTACACATTAGTCATCCGCTGTTGCCCTTGGCTTTTTTCTACCCTAAGAGGAAGAGAAAGAGAGCTTTTCAGTTAAAGTTCATTTAACTCTTTCCACCCAACAAATTAGATTTAGTCTTACTCACATCGGAGTGACAGCTGTGGTTGAATTTCACGGAGCTTTTAGAGTACCGGGGGGGGAGCTTACATTTCTGTTATTTTTCAAATAATAGGAACTTGGGTTAACTGACCAGTAACGGAGGCCCTGCCCTTTCTTTAGTTCTTCTAAGACTGAAGAGTTTTCCAAAGGCTAAGACGGAGAGAAGGGCCACGGTTTCTTCTGTCCTACTAAGAGTCCTGTGCAATGGGATTGATAAAAGGCTTAAATGGGCACAATACTCCTCAAATTAAAAAGAATTCAGGCGAAACACAAAACTTAAGTGTGTCTACTTGACTGGATAGTATATCTACAATAAACGAATCATTATTTGTAATAATAAAAGATGTGCTCGTGATACAATGTGAAATTCAAAAGCACAGTATTGTTATACGTTATGGTATGATTTTATAACCATGAAGAAAGGTTTTCAGGA
This sequence comes from Otolemur garnettii, assembly GCF_000181295.1. NCBI lineage: Eukaryota > Metazoa > Chordata > Mammalia > Primates > Galagidae > Otolemur > Otolemur garnettii. Next base: position 9,628,567 of record NW_003852434.1, read on the forward strand.
AAAAATTTATAAAATAACATGTTTGGTCATTATAGTGATTGTTTCCTGATGATAAAGTTATAGGTAATTTTTTTTGCCTTTCTCTATACTTCTATATTTTCCAAATATAATATAATGCTCATATGTTATCTAATAAGGAAAATCCACTTTAAAAAAAAAAACTGGCAAAATATTATGGCATGAGAAGACTTTAAGCTTCAGATTTTATTTTGTTAAGAAATGTTCTGCATTTAAATAGTTATTATGTAGCATTTTAACTTTTCTGTGTGTTCAAATTTGTCCATATTTGAGAGTTAACGAAAAAAAAAAACTTCCAGACAGAAAGTATTATTTAAAGTATTATTATTTAAGAAGGATTAAAAACAAAAATCTCCAGTTGGATTATTCAGGAGGAATAACTGTACTATAAGAAATTTTATTTGACTTTTTTTTTTTTTTTTTTTTGAGACAGAGCCTCAAGCTGTCCCCCTGGGTAGAGTGCCATGGCATCACAGCTCACAGCAACCTCCAACTCCTGGGCTCAAGCGAGTCTCCTGCCTCCGCCTCCCAAGTAGCTGGGACCACAGGCACCTGCCACAACGCCCGGCTATTTTTTGGTTGCAGCCATCATTGTTGTTTGGCGGGTCAGGGCTGGGGATTCGAACCCGTCACCTTAGGTGTACGTGGCTGGCGCCTTCGCCGGTTGAGCTATTGGCGCTGAGCCTTGACTTTTTATATTTAGAGACATAGATTTATCTTTTCTGTGCTTTCTGCAATAACTGATTAAAAGATTGAACTGTGTGTGAAAATCAACACTTTAGGAAAACAAGAATATCGTTTAATTGATACAGGCAAAAATATCTCACTTTTATACATGTATATTTTACAAAGAAGTCTTATACTCAAGAGAACTCAATTTTAATCTTAGCTCTGATATATTCAGCTAGGAGATACTTTAAAAGACATTTAAATTGTGTCTCTGTTATCATGTCAATTGAATAGAATTGCTAAATAAGCTACAGGATGCCCAGTTACATCTGAATTTCAGATAAACAATGAGAAAAATTTTAATGTAAGTATATTGCAAGTACTATTTGCTAAATCTGTCAACCCAACAAATGAAGGAATTAGGCCACATCCAAATCAACTAGACAATTTTTGGGTTTTGCTTATTTATTTAATAGGCATGACCCACTCCATAATTTTACTCTTCAGATGTTGAGGTCCAGTAACTTTAAAAGCTCCTTACTGCAAATGATCTTTATAAGGACTGCAGAATCTAGTGTTTGGAAACCACTGTTACATAAGAATGCCGATAGCAGTGTTTAAAAATCACTGTGGTGCCCATAATAAAAAAATTAAAATAAAGAATCACCGTGGGAACCATTTCCTGTCCAGTTATCCATTTAATGGGTACTTATGAATCTCTACTGTGTAGAGGCACCACTGCTGATGAGCAAGGCAAACTCATCAGAGAAGTCCACGAGTGGACTTAACATGGGGATTTGGTCTACATTTCTGACCTTGTAAGCCCACCGCTCTTTTCCATAGTCTTATGGTTGACTAGCTCCTCCTCAGATTCTCTGTATAGCAGCCTCCTTTTCCTCTGAATCTTGACATGGTTGCCTCCTTCTCGTAATCTCGGTCCCAAGTCACAATGCCGGCTCCTTAGAGAGGTTTTCCTAACTTTTCTATCTAAAGTAGATACCAGCCTGTCACTATGTTATGGTATTACTACTTCTATGGCCTAAAATTCTCTTATTTACTTATTTATACTTATATATGTCTGTGCGTATTATTTTTTGCACCTCCCCCATTATCGAAAAGCAACCTTTCATGCTTTGCTCACTGTGATACTCTGTATTTGTGGATCAGATAAGTTTTTTTTTTTTTAATCTACTACTGAATCAATTGAAATTCGCATTTATGTAAGTAGAAGTAGAAACGTCAATAACAATAAGGCAATTTTCTTTCCTTATATAAGATTATTTGGAAAACCTAGTAACTGTCTAATTTATTATCTTATCTTGGGAATTTGGATATATATTATTAGGACCATGAGCAAATAAACTCTACAATGAACTGGTTCTGTATATTTCTGATGTCATTCTAAATATTTTGTGTAATATATTTTTAAATATTTTGAGAAAAAGTGAGGGTATGTTAATAAAAGTCAACATAGAGATAAAATTAATATTCTTTATCCCCAGCAACTAGAATCAGATGAGTTAGAGAAATAAAGAAGAAGAGGGTGATGGAAAGAAAGAGAGAAGCCCCATATCCTTGACAACACATTTTTAAATGGAAGAATGAAAAAAACGTATATAAAAAGCAATCTCCGTAAGTGCAGTAAAGCAATGTTTGGTCTAACTCTCACTTGGCAGTTTGCTCAATGTTACAAATTTAAAAAGTTACCTTATGATGTTTTAGGTCACACATTTGGACATCCATGAGTATTTCTGGAATTAAGGCTATAGGTTTTATCACTAACTGGCTAGACTAGCAAATCTCCTCATTATAATCTAAACTGTAATATACGTGTATTTAGGCTGGACTCCTAATTCACTCACACTGTCCCTTAATCAGAACACGCATGTCAAATCCTGACCATGGAGCTCCCGAAGCTATTGGCCTAATTATTGACCAGGCCACCACGACTCACAGGCAAATCAGCCAGCATACTCTGGAAAGCTGAAAACTCCATTATCTGTGTCTTCCAACTGTGCTTTGAATACATTATTGATTCGTTTTAGCTGGAAGTTCTCCTGCAAGCTTACGCGTGCAATTAAGTGGATTACATGGAACATGTTAAGTAGCCTAAGAATTTCTCAGGTTGGAAAGGCTCCGGGCATCAGCACTGATTCACTCAACTCTCTGGTAAGCAGGACCAATGAAATTAATAGCAACCATAACATCCAGTACTTTAGGGGCAAAGCTCTTCATGTGAGTGGCTGTCTCTCACTTTAAAAAGAAATTCAAATAGTTTTACAAAAATTCAAGATTATTCTCTTAAATTAAATTAAAAAACATAGCCTGACACCATTATTTCTTGGAGTTGTATGATTTAAAAGAAAAGCACACATCAACTAAATTTTCACGATTTTTGTTTCTGTATTAAAACAACATTTATAGTATCTGGTATTTGATATTCAGCTTCCACCTCCTTGAGAGGCTTTCTTCTCTCTGCTTTCTAAGCACTTTCATGAATGTTTTCACTCCTTTTTATAGATAATCATATAATATATGTCAATAGACTAATATAAGACAGTACTGACATTAAAATTAAATGTGGAGCTCTTGAGTTCAGAATTCTGATATGGCACAGTCAAGGATTTTGTCTCCAAAATTTCTTATCTGTACCTAGAAGCAAAACATCAGTAAAATAAAAATGAAAGTAAGTCTGGTCTGTGCTGTTAATTGAAAACAGACACACCGTCCAGAGTAACAATAGGTTTTTGATGCGTGTAGTTGATTATTATTGTCAATCCGAAAGATTACACAAAGAAATCTTCACTGGTGTAGATTTGTAAGTATTTATAAGAATCCAAAATTTAAGACTTTTCAGTTTCATCAATAATAGTAAGCAATGCCTAGGAAAATAGGACTTTAATGTCTACCCCACGTGTCATTATCGCTATTAAGTTAAGCATAAGACAGAAAGGAATCCGCTTTGAATATAATGGAGTGTTGCTATTGTGATGTGTTAACTCGCTATTTCTGTGAGTTTTAGTGAAAAAAATAAACATAGTAACTGCAGCTGACCTGAAGCTCCTTAGAGTGAAAAAGCCCTTTTAAAAATTATGTAACTTCTTTGTGATTTACTTTTACTTCTAAGTGAAATGGTATGGCATGGGATGAAAAACTAACAAGATATTAAAATGCTAAATAATGGGCCAAGCATGGTGGCTCATGCCTGTAATCCCAGCACTTGGGAGGCCGAGGTGGGTGGATTGCCTGAGCTTACAGGTTTGAGACCAGCCTGAGCCAGAGAGAGACCTTGTCTCTAAAAATATCCCAGCGTTGTAGCGGGTGCCTGAGGTCTCAGCTACTTGGGAGGCTGAGGCAAGAGAATCACTTAAGCCCAAGAGTTTGAGGTTGCTGTGAGCTGTGATGCCACAGCACTCTACTCAGGGTGACAAAGTGAGACTGTGTCTCAAAAAAAAAAAAAGCTAAATAATGATAGTGTCAAAGCTAACCCACTGCAGTGTCTGAGACGTACTGCCTGGGCATTCATTACAACTGAACAACAACAAGACGGGATGGAGAAAGAGACTCTGACTATTGAGAAAGAAACTAAGCCTTTAGCATAATGGTTTAATGTTGTACAACATGTCCCTTTCCGTCTGCCAGACCACGTAGAGTACATACGCTGTTGGGAGTAATGGCTTTCTTGATTCTCTGAATAATAAAGTTTTAAGATGGTAAAAGATCTCAGATTCTTCCCACACCTATTCAGGGTACAGTTGGTGTTGCTTTTGTGACCTTCAGTATCATGTATGGATATGTTATTATGTGAACGTCATGAACACTGTTGTGTAAATATGGACTATTATATGGATATTGTGTTGGAGAATCAGGATTAATGATAAAAATTAAGATCAAGAAGATTTACTTTGATAATCATCTTTATATAAAAATCTAATTAGAGAAGGGTCATGTCACTTTTTAAAATAATTTATTATTTTTTCAAAAAAAGGAAGACAGGCTGGGTGCAGTAGCTCATGCCTGTAATCCTAGCACTCTGGAGGCCAAGGCAGGCAGATTGCTTCAGTTCAGGAGTTCAAGACCACCCTGAGCAAGAGCAAGACCCCATTTCTAAAAATAGATGGGCATTGTGGTGGGCGCCTGTGGTCCCAGTTACTTGGGAGGCTGAGGCAAAAGAATTACTTAAGCCCAAGAGTTGGAGGTTGCTGCAAGCTGTGACGCCATAGCACTCTACCAAGGGTGACATAGTGAGACTCCGCCTCAAAAAGGAAAAAAGAAAAAAAAGGAATGATTTCTACTTTAAATAGAAAATACCAAATAGGAGCTGGAATAAGTTTTAGCCTACATTGTTCCATCATTGGCCACTAAGTTTTGTTAAGGCAAGGAAAATGTTTATCTTACTTACCACTGTATCCCCTAGGGGAAGATTCTGATACTAGGTGAGGGTCAAGCAAATAACTTTTGATAGCATATAGTCCTATTATATGCAAGTAAAGTGAGTCACAGACTTCTGCTTTTTGGAAATCTGTCTTTTATTAACTATGTTATCCCATTGAACAAAACCATTAAAAGTACCTGACATTAAAAATAAGCCATTGTAAACTCTTTTATGAAAATATATGCAGTATCACAGTAAGTTAAAAGTAATACTTGATAGGAAAAGTGGACACACCATTGATAAAGAAGGCTCTATAATCGCAGCTATGCCAACTACCACTTAGCAAGAAAAACAAAAACCAGTGTTGTTACAAAATTATTGAATGCTGGTTTGGAAAGAAAATACATCCAGAAAGTTCTCTCTTTACTCTATATAAGAAGCCACCCAAGTCACACCAGGCAGGTGCATCTGCGTAAAGCCTTCAGCAAACATTGTTTCGATCAAGTTGAGTTCAGTCTTTATCCCCATTGCAGTAGTACTAACCCTAATTCCAACAGTCTTAAATAAAGTCTTCCTTGACTATTTAACTCTATCTAGTAAAACTTTTCTTTGACAGTACCCCAAGAACTTCTTTCAAATTATATTTTTTGTCAGTATAAGAAAATCTGATTTTAATTCAAGACTCTGTGTTAGGGTTCTCCAGAGAAACAGAACCAATAGGATATACACATAAACAGAAATAAATTTTTTGTAAGTAATTGGCTCATGTGATTATGGAGGCTGAGATGTCCCAGACCTGTAGAGGCAGCAAGTGGAGACCCAGGAAAGCTGATGGTGTAGTTTCACTCTGAGTCTGATGGGATAGGTCTAGTCCAAGTCCACATGTCTAAGAAGCAAAGAGAGATAAAGGCCTAGTTCCAGTCCAAAAACAGTCTACTTTCGATCTGAAAGCTGGTGGCTCAAGACCCAGAAGAGCTAATGTTCCAGCTTGAATCTGAAGGCAAGAAAAAGGATATTCCAGCTCACAGGCTGTGTGTCAAGGGAGGGTCAGCACGTTTTGTTCCAATTAGACCTTCAGCTGATTGCTTGGGGCCCACCCACGTTGGGAAGAGCAATCTGCTTTCCTCAGTGACTGATCCAAATGCTAATCTTATCCAGGAATAGCCCCATAGACACATGTGAAACAATGTTTAACCACCTGTCTCAGCATCCATGGCCCACTCAAGTTGACACATAAAATAACCCATCACAGCTCTGAGTAGAGGTCTAACTTCATTATAGTAAAATATATTTTATAACATTAGAAAAAAGAATTTACCAATGGAAGTTATTTTTATTGTATAAAACTTTAAAAATCAAGATAGCAAAACCAAAACATGTAGGTGAAAGTAAAAGGTGCTGAAAATAT
>NW_003852434.1:9635606-9638651 GCF_000181295.1 Otolemur garnettii
GTTAGAAACTGATACCAATAGATCAATATCACTACATTCTAAGTAGTTGGATTCATTGTTTTCTTATATGGATGCAAATCTTCCCCTTTGTATAGTATAAATAAAGGACTTCAAGGTTGTTGTTATTTTTTTTGAGACAAAGTCTTACTCTGTTGCCCTCGGTAGAGTGCTATGGTGTCATAGCTCATAGCAACCTCAAACTCTTGGGTTCAGAAGATCCCCTTGCTTCAATCTCCTGAGTAACTGGACTACAGGTGCCCCCCACCATGCCTGGTTAGTTTTTCTATTTTTAGTAGAGATAGGGTCTTCCTCTTGCTGGTCTCAAACTCCTGAGCTCAGACGATCCACCCTCCTTGGCTTCCAAGAGTTCTAGGCCTAGCACCATGCCCAGCCATCAAGATTATTGTAGACATCAGTGGCCATTCACCATCCTTCAAGCTTCTCAACTTCACTGTTTCAATTATGAGCCAGAAGAAACACCTACTGCTCTCCTCCCCTGATGGAAACTCAGAGAGTGATCAAATTCCAATTCCCCTCTAGCAACCATTTTCAGATCTCACATCTTTTTCTCTTACCTTCTATATTTATTAGGGATCAGGAGAGAATTATCTGTTCTGTTCCTTTTACTTTTGATTTCCCCAAGTTCTCCATCATGGAGATCTGAGAACATGAACTTGTCCCTGATTTACCGACAGTCACGTTTATGCTATGAAGCCATAATAAATGTACCTACATGTCATTCACCTACACCTACCTCATATTCTCCTTTCTGTCTCTATTATCAACCTGATTACTGTTCTGTTAACGGAAGAAGAGGAAAGTTATAACAGACAAGATGAGAATCACCAGTCAGGTTGGGTGAAGATAGAAGTTTTTGTACTTTTTTTAGGTAATTAAAATAAAGAGAACAAGATATCAACTATGCCAAGACCAAAGAGACCTCAATACACCCTAAATATATAAACATGTAAATGTATTGCCCTCTACCCCACTTCTCAACAACATATACAAATATCCCCTTTAGCTCATAAGTGCCGATTTTCCCTTGTGGATTCTGATCACCCGAAGTCTCTGGGTGGTGATTAGTAGATTCCGTGCAGCCCTGGCCCTGACTCCAATCACTTTTTCCTTGAAAATTGCTGAACCTGATGCAGCAGCACAGCCCAGAGCAGGCCTTGACACTGGGGGCTTGGTCCTCATTACAGCCCAGAAATTTCAGGAGATTGTTTACGTGGCTGGAACATCTTCCTTGCGGGTGGCTAATTAGTGTTTCCCCAGGGGTTCTGCTCTGTGAATACTTAAGGGTAATCATCACCAGCTAACTGCATAGGGAGTGTATCTAAGCAATTTTACCAAGTCAACTGACAACAGCTTGAAGTAATATTAGCCCTGTTACATGAAGACAAGTGCTCTCCACCCATTGAAGCTGGAGACTGGCACAACTCAATAAATCACAGCAGCATTCTTGAAAGCTTAGCATTGGTTCTGAGCCATTAATTTCACTGAGGTCTTTTGACAGGACATTTTGAAAGCATGAAAGCATGAAAGCCTGCCTTGAAAGCATGCTTTCTTGAGCTAAACTATAAAGAACAAATTCTTTTAAGTAATGAACCTGGCAACCCTTTTAAGTCCTAGGGTTATCAAATACATCTTCTGATATTTTTTAATCAAAGAGTTTTATTACTCAGGATATGGAGAATAACTTCCCTTTAAATGAGAATATAGCCTGTATAACCTCTCCTTTCAGAGAATTACCTGAAGTTTCAGAAACAAGTATCTTTTAAACATCTGGACAAAAGTAGACATAGATGGAACCTCCGTCTATTGGCCAAACACCAACTAATGTTACCAAAATTCCTACTTGGTGATAGAATAAATTCATCCAGAAAATTGAAAGTGAAATGTATGAGAATAAACTTATAAATGGAAACTGTCCAATCAGAATCTTGCACTTGAGTAAAACTTTTTCATTTCACAAACATCGCATGTTATACTATCATCAGGCATTCTCAGAGGTACTGGGTTATAAAACGTTTTAGGGAATGTTACAATAGAAAGATGTTAATCCAAGAAATCACATGATATTTTTCTCCATACAATGGCCACTTTTTCATTTCACAAAGCTTTTTAAGGGAGAGGCCACTGTCCACACCATGAAAAGGATGATAATTTTGGTGGAAGTGGATGGGAGGTTTGCAAAGAAATCAGAGGAACAAGATACACACCTAGGTATCCACCTGTCTCTCTGTCTGTGTGTCATCCAACTGTCTCCATTTGTCATCTATCTATGAAAGAACAGGGATGAAAGATGATTTAATGATTTTTAAAAGCATTAAGTATATAATGAACATAATCTACAATTTTTGTTTATATGGGGAAGGTATCATGGACCCATAGTTATTTTTTCTCAATGATGCAAGGTAATCTCATTTCTTCTTACACTGAATGAATACAATGATTTAAAATATAAATCTTTTATTGGAAATAGTAAGTTCTGAAATTAAACAAAAATAGTTTCAACTTTCAAGTAAAAATAACAAATGTTAGTATTTTAGAGTCTAAGAGTAGAAGAAATCTTAATTTTAGTGCCATGCTTTATAATATGTATTTAACACACATTATAATGTACAATGAAGTGGGTCAGGACTAAAGTGAAGTGAGTGATTGGTCAAGTCTAAGAAAAATATAATAATTTTGTGGTGAAAGGAATATGAATTTGGAAACCATATGGCATTAACAAAGTACTAAGATGATTAAGTGGCTTTGATGAATTTAAGACAGAGGTATGATAAGATTAAGTTTATGGGATCATGGTCCTTTAAGTTTATAAACTTCTTGTGTATACATAATCAAAAGCCATTTACAGGGCTCCTGCACCACCACTGCAACAAAATAGTAGCTCCAAATGCATTATTTTGTTATGATCATTTTATGTAACTTAAATCAGTGGAACAAATTTTAAATATAGCAATTATATTATTCTAATAAAGCGGATTTAAAATTACTCTTTGGTCTGTTATTATTCAGCTTTAGGTATTTTTTTTT
>NW_003852434.1:9639807-9641496 GCF_000181295.1 Otolemur garnettii
CACTTAACTCCTTCTGGTCTTAGGTAGTAATGGGGAAAGTATCTGTCAGGATTGCACCAGAAGTCCACTTAGGGTGCTATCCAATTATCCACTTAGAGTTCTATTCAATTGTTTTGTGGTACATGGCAAGCCCATAAGATCCATGAGGTCATCATGTCACCCTTAGTTAAGGTCATAGAACATTTACAGGTTAGTTGTGTATGCAACTAGCTTATAGCTACAAACTGTACAGGAAACAGAGGGTAAGCAAGCCTACTGTTGAATATATAAAGTTGTGCTGCCCAGGAGGTAGCCATTAGCCACACATAAAACACAAAACTGAAAAAATTAGTATCTCAATCACACTACCCCCTTTTGAGCATGCAAAGGCTATTTTGGGCTAATGACTACTGTATTGGACTATGTGGATATTGCTGAGTCGCACCACTTTCCAAATTTATTTTTGAAAAATGCTGGCATAAAGAATAGTATGTAACACTTAATATTGGGACACCTAAATACATAAATCAAATAAACAGAAAAAGGGAAAAGTAGACAGTAGACAATAGACTTATTCCCCAATAATATTAGGGAACTTCAATGGCTCACTTTCAACCATGGATAGATTATCCAGACAGGAAATCAATACAGATGTAAAAGACCTGAACAAGTTATAGGCCAAATGTACCCTACAGACATACACAGATCATTCTATCCAATAGTACCAGGATACCCATTCTTTTCAAGTAAACATGGAATATTCCCTAGGAAAGACCATATATTAAGCTACAAATCAAGTCTTCACAGAGTCAAGAAGATTGAAATCCTATGAAGTATATTTTTAAACCATAATGGCATGAAACTAGAAATTAATGAGATAAAGTAAAACTGGAAAGTTCACAAATCAGGGAAAATTAAACCACCTATACCAGAACACCAATGGGTTAAAGAAGAAATAAAAAAATATTAAGAAAAAAAAAATAAAAACACAATATACCAAAACATATAGGCATAGAAAAAGCTATTCTAAACATGAAGACTATAGTAAAAAAGAAAGATTTCAAATAAACAACCAAACCTTGTGTATTATGAAATTGTAAAAAGAAGAAAAAACTGAACACAAAATCAGCAGAAGGAACGAACTTGGAGTTTAGAGTACAAATAAATGAAATAGAAACTGAAAAATAATATCAATTAAATCAATGAAACTAAAAGTTTTTTGAAAAGATAAAATTGAGAAATCTGTAACTAAACTAAGAAAAAAATGAAGAAGACTCAAATAAGTCAGAAATGAAAGAGAAGACATAACTGATACCACAGAATGCAAAGAACCATGAGATTGCTATGAGCAATTATGTACCAACAAATTGGGTAACCTAGAAAAAGTGGGTACGTTCCTAGGAACATACAATCTACCAGGACTGAATCATGAAGAAATAGAAAAGTTAAGCAGACCAACAGTGAGGAAGGGGATTGAATTAGTAGTAATAGTAATAATAATAATAACTCCCAATAAAGAAAAGCAGGTGACTTGATGGTTTCACTGGTAAATTCTACCAAATATTTAGAGAAAAATTAATATTAATCCTTCTTGAATGCTTCCATAAAAAACTGAGCAGGAAGATGGCTCGATGCCCATAGCACAGTGGTTATGGCATCAGCCACATCCACCAAGAGTGGCCGGTTTGAACCCAGCCCTGGCCAGCTAGA
>NW_003852434.1:9642183-9658397 GCF_000181295.1 Otolemur garnettii
TGGAAGGATCACTTCTGAGGTTTATCTTACAAGGGTACAAGTGAATCTTTCTAAGAGTAGAATGTGAACATTTTAAAATAATAACTAAGAAAATGACATGAAGGCTATGTTAACCAGTTTGAAGGAAGTGTTTCGGATTGTGTGTGAAATCCACACACTGTACCCCAGAAATGCATTAATGTACATAGTCACCATTCAATTAAAAAAAGAAAAAAGAAAAAAAGAAAATTGCTGCCAAAATCTCTGATGGACATACATGCAAAAATCCTCAACAAAATACTAGCAAACTGAATTCAACAATACTTGAAAAATATTATTCACCATAATCAAATGGAGATTTTCCTCAGGGATGCAAGGATGATTTGACATTTACAAGTCAATAAATATGAGACATTATATCCATGTGGTAAAGGAAAAAAACAAATGATAATATTGATAGATGAAGAAAAAGTATTTGACAAAATTCAAAAATTTTTTCTGATAACTTCCAACAAATTAGGCATAGAAGGAATGTATCTTAACATGATGAAAGCCCTATATGATAAGCCCACAGTAAACATCATACTGTGCTTTCAGCTTTTCAGGAACAAAACAAGAATGTCCAGTCTTACCACTTCTATTCAATATAATACTTGCAGTCTTGGCCGGAGCAATTAGGCAAGAAAACCATTAATGAAAGAAATTGAAGAAGACACAAATAGATGAAAAGATAGTCCATGTTCATAGAAGAATCAATATTAAAATAAAATGTTTACTTTAAAATTTGAAAATGTCTATACTACTCAGAGCAAGCTTAAAATTAAATGTGATCCCTATTAAAATTCCAACCTAAAAGACATTACATCAAAATTCTTGTAGAAATAGGGAAGATAATCCTAAAACTCATATGGAACTACAAAAGACCCTAAATAGCCTCTTTTCTCAAAAGAGAAAAGCTAGAATATCACACTCTTTCATTTTAAAATCCACTACAAGGATATAGTCATAAAGATAATGTGATACTCACACAAAAACAGACACATCGATGAGTAAAACATTAAAAACAACCCAGAAATAAATCCCTGTCTCTACAGTCAATTGATCTCCAACACAGGTGCCAAGAAAACACAATGGCATAACAATCTCTTTAATAAAAGAATGAACTTGGGCCCTTGCCTCATATCATTAAGAGAAAAAGCTTCTTGACTTTGTTCGTGTCTAGGCAATGATTTCTTGGACATGAACCCAAAAGCACAGACAGCAAAAATAAAAATAGTCAAATGGGATTGCACCAACCGAGAAAGCTTCTGCACAGCAAAGAAAACAGTCAATGGAGTGAAGAAACAACCTATGAAATGAGAGAAAAACATTTGCGACCTATGAATCTGACAAGGAGTTAATATGCAAAATGGAATAGGATTAGGAACTTAACTCAACAGTAAGAAAACAAGTGACTGGATTTAAAAATGGTCAAAGGACCGGAATAGACATTTTTCAAAAGAAGACACAAAAATGGCTGAAGGAAATGCTAGCAAAAAACTTCAATGAAGTATCACTTCCCACTAGTCAAAATGACTATTATTAAAAAAGAGAAAGGTCACGAGTATTGGTAAAAATATGAAGAAAAGGGGACACTATTGATGTGAATTTAAATTACTACAACCATTATGGAAACCGGTAAGAACATTTCTCAAAAAATTACAATGAATAACAGTCCCACTTTTTAATATATATATGAAGAATATAAAAGCAACATGATGAAGAGATAATCGTTATTCTCATGTTACTTTAGCATTATTCACAATAGCTAAGATGTAGAATCAACCCAACTGTCTATTAGTGAATGAATGGATAAGGAAAACGTGTGTTGGTGTGTGTGTGTGTGTGTGTGTGCAGATCACTATATATTGTGGTCAGTATAGTTAATATTATATTATGTACTTGTGAACTGCTAACAGTAGAATTTAAGTGTTCTCATCACAAAAATATAATACATATTTGAGGCAATACAAGTGGCAATTAGTTTGATTTAAACATTCCACTACATATACACACTATATATATTTATATATGTGTATGTATATGAGATATATTGTACACCATAATTCCAATTTTTAATGATCATTTAAAAAGCAAAGAAATAATATCTTGGTTCACACACAAAAAAAGATTTTGAACCTTACAAATAAAAACATTCTCATATAAGTCTTTTGTAGACAAATATGTCATAACCACATTAATGATCACACAGGACACAGATTACAGTACACACTGCAAGAGGTGAGGCTAACCATAGGTGCAGGAGAGCCCCAGGCACTTCTCACAGAGTCCTTTAATTACATAACGGGCGGAAAGATTACTAAGCAAAGACATGCAGGGGCTGTGTGCTCAGGGAAATAATCTCCTGGTGCCAAGAGAGTATGCCCAGGAAATGATCTTCAAGGGTGGTAAGAGAAATGATCTCCAAAATACTACATGCAATTTTTCTCCACTAATCTTTCAAGGAACTGCCATAAAATGCTTAATGTTTAACATTAGCCTTACTACTACTGAACTTTGCTCCTCCAGGATTACTGAGTTACTTGGTGGCTTGCCTTCCAAATCACAAGAGATTTCCAGGCTTGCCAAGAGAATGCCTTGTTCTCAGTAATTCCTCAGATGAGTTATGATATTGGTGGATGTTGTAGTAAGTATGATGTTTAATCCTCTATACAAATATTTTTATATCTCTCCAATAAATAGCTAAGAGTAGAGTTTCAATGCATAGGGCAAATGTGTGGTGCCTTCTCACCCTCGGTGTATGAAAGCTGACCCACATTCACAACATTTAATGTTGGTGCTCTAATAAAGATAAAGTAGTAACTCATTGCAGTTTTACATTTCCTCAATGATTTACGATGTGAAACATTTTTTCATGCACTTGTTGGCTATTTGTTTATCTTCTCTGTAAAGTGAGTTTTCAAGTCTCTCAACTGAGTTATTTAAATTTCATTGTCATTTATATTTAGAATATTTATAATTATATACTCTAGATACATAACTTTTTAGATTCATTTTCTTCCAAATATTTTGAAGTGAACAGAAAATTTTAATCATAATTAAGTTCAGATTAATAATACCATGATCTTTCTGTGTTCCAATCTTTTTTTTTTTTTTTTTTTGAGACAGAGCCTCAAGCTGTCCCCCTGGGTAGAGTGCTGTGGCATTACAGCTCACAGCAACCTCCAACTCCTGGGCTCAAGTGAGTGTCCTGCCTCAGCCTCCCAAGTAGCTGGGACCACAGGCACCCGCCACAACGCCCGGCTATTTTTTGGTTGCAGCCGCCATTGTTGTTTTGGCGGGTCCGGGCTGGGGATTTGAACCCGCCACCTTAGGTGTACGTGGCTGGCGCCTTAGCGGGTTGAGCTATAGGCGCCGAGCCTGTGTTCCAATCTTCATGTCTTCAAAATGGAAATAACAAAAAATTGTTTTGAGGATTAAATGAGTTCATTTATGAAGTTCTAGGAATACTGTCTGATATAAGTAAACTCGTACTAAATGTCGTTAGTCTGGCTAATAATTTTTATTCTTTTTTTTAACTTTTTTTTAATTAAGTCTTTCATTCTTATCATTAGCTAATTTACCTAATCTTCTCTCAGCTTAGAGGTGTGGCAACATCAGAACCATCCTACAGATACTTATCTCAGAAATCTTAAAGCTTGCAGAGAAGGAACTCCTTAACCCTGTAGTGACAACCATTGTCAGTCTTTTTTTATTAAATCTAACTTTTAAAAAGATTATTATGTATCTGCAGGAGTGGGTCTGCAGAAAAGAAACTGTTTTCAAAGGTTCTTGTTCAATACCTCATATCGAAAAGTATAAGATTATTTGATATCACAGTTTGTGCTTTGGTATTCTTTAGTCACTGCCAAAACTGAGTCTTTCTTTGCATGTATTAAATGCAAAGAAGGCAAGCATTTCGTTAAGGAGCTGGATGATAAATATTTCCCCTTGGAAGTCACAGACTCTCAGTGAGGCCCATGCAACTTGGGGATAAAATAAAACCAAAACAAAAAAAGAAAAAAGAAACCCAAAACCAAAAAAAACCGGGAAAAAGTGATAAACATCTGAAAACTTGCCAAAACCCAAAATCCTGCCTTAAGTAAAGAGGAACCAGTGAATTTGTAAACACAGAAGTTGTCAACATTATCCATACTGCTTTGTAAATTGTAAAACGCCTGTGATGAAGTTGTGCCAAAAGCAAGCATTTCAAAGTAACAGTTTACATTGTGTCTCTCCATGCAGTGACTGTATTTACGGTCTCATGCAAGTAAGTATCCCAGAAATACCAGTGGGCCAGACTTTCCCAGCTGTACGTCTCTCTCTATGAACGCAGCTTATATTTCTTTCTTACCAAGGTACTTCAAGAAGAGCACTATAGGAAAACAACTACCCAAGTAAGTTGAAGAACAGAACTTCTACTCATTTTGATGGGATTGAGGAAATTACAAAAGAGTCCATCACATTTTCAGAAAAAGAAAGCAAAGCAGACTATCTCTTAATTAACAACAATAACAAAAAAGACAGAATTCCAAACATTTACATGTTTTGTGAAAGTGTTGGATTATTTTCCAAAATTTCTAAAGAGTCCCTCACTTTTTTAGGAAACAAAAAAGCAAAGTAGACTATCTCTTAATAAAAAAAAAAAAAAAAACGGATAGAATTCTAAACATTTACATGTTTTGTGAAAGTGTTAGATGATTTTCTATCAGATTTCTTTCATGAAGTAATTCCAAATGGGATGTAAGTTCAATTTGCCTTTCCCCACAGGCTTTAATCTCTTATTGTCTAATCTTTAATTTTCTTAGTGTTTCTCGTAGGAAAAAGGCTGGTCTCTGAAGTCATAGTCTCAGACCCCTTAGTAGTATGAACTCGGTCAAGTTGCTAGAACTTCTCTAAGCCTCTGTTAATTTATTTGTTGTGTTGAGAAGAATAATGTCTATGCTTTCTCCCCAAGCGTCTTAATGGAGTAATCATGAGCTTCAGCTGTAGTAAAAAGCACAGCTGCATGAGAAGTAAGAAATGCAGATGCAGAAAGCATCATTTTCCGCCCTCCGAAGCAGGCTCTGCTCTCAGACCAAGGCCCGGCACACAGCAGCCCCGTAATAAATATTAGTCAGGTGACTGATTACTTCCCCAGTGAAGGATTACGACTATGGTTCAAGAAAGAAATGGGGTGAAATTGCTTATATGTTCTGGTCTCTGATAATATTTTGTAAAGTCAATGAAATAGGGGATCAGTTCTTTAAATAACACAGATCTAAAATAAAATAACGCAGATTGTCCAGAGAAGGTGTTTTCTGTTCTTAGATCAACTTTCTCAATTTCTCAATGGACTCAATTTGTGATTACTTGGTCATCTACTTTACCTTTTTAGTGCCCATAACACCAATATAACTGAAAACCAAACGATAAGATATTGGGTTAGATAAAATAAGGAATTAATCTCTCCCAAACGACTACAGAGTCAGTTACCACACAAGAGTATGAACAAAGAGGTAAGACGGGGGTTAGTCTTTCTGGTGCCAGTTAGAAATAAAAAATTAAAAAAGGGAGAGAAATCAGGATGTCAGTCCTATAAGGGCAAAAGGCTGGGTACTTCTAGCAAAAATTTTAAAGTATAGTAAAAACTGGGCAGAACACCCACGCACCCAGCAGGTCAGGTAGCTGGTGTGATTAACTGCAGGGGCCCCCAGATGGCATCACCCAAGCAGCGGAGTGGTTGGGTACAAACAGAAAGTGGTAGCCATGTTTTCTGGCCAGGAAGTAAAATTCCTATAAGTCCTGGGACAAGACAGAACCCAAGTGACTAAAGAAGTGGGGTCTATACCAAGTAATCCCATAAATACAGCATACGACAGAAACCCACACTGAGAAAATGAGAACAAAATTCACCCCTGCAATGACTCCAGGTTGGCCAGTGTGCAGCTGCCACGGTCACCTGATTATAGCCCAGTGTCCTCAGCCTTTTTTATCTCAAGGCACACTTGCGCCTAGAGTTAAACTTGTGTGGTACACTTAAATTACGTTGATCAAAAAAAAGGAAAAGAGTAAAAAAAAAGGAATATACTTACTGTGCTTTGAATGTCTTTTGAAAATAATTTAATTAATGACCTTTAAAAACTTCACAGCATGCTAAGATCCTCTCAGGCACAGCAGTGTACCACAGCACACAGGTTGACAACCACTGTTCTAGAGTTTCTATCTGGGCCAGTGCCAGGTGTCGGGCTTACGGGAAGTGAGAACCACAGGGGAGAGTTGCCCAGCCCAGTCTATGGCTAAGAGTGGTAGGTCGTAGGCCATGACATATGCTTGCATAGTCTTTTCCAAATGATTTTCAAAAGATAGAGCAAGAAAAAAAGAAGAGAAAACAAGGTCAAAACTGGCTATTATAATGAAGATTAGATAGGAGCAAGAAAACAATCATGAGAGTTCTCCCCACATACAGACAAAATAAAATCAAGAATAAACATCCTCTAATCGGCAAATTCTTAAATTTCTCTTATTCCTTTTCCTCAACTTTTTTCTGAAGAATAAAACACAATTTACTAGGAGCTAGTAACAATGTTTGTTTTCAGATACTTCAAAGCATAAATTAATCAATAGTGCATCAATTACTTACACCACAGAAAAGTATTATTCATTCATCTAGGGAACATTTATTGATCCCTACATTTATAGATCCCCCACTTTAGTATGGGGATTAAAAAAAGAAACTCTAGAGTAGGATTGCCTGGATCCCAATAAAAGATCCAGTTTTTACCAATAATGTGATTCCAGACCACTTACATATTAAATAACTTCTCTGATTCTCAGTTTCCTAATCTGTAATGTGATGATAACAACAGTACTTTCCTCAACAATAGTTTTGGAACTAATATGCAAAAGGTACTTAACATAGTACCAGACAATTTTATACATTGCCTATCATTATTATTATTATCATGAGTCTCCAATAAATTCAAAGATATTTATTGACTGCCCTTTGGACCAGAGGTCACAGGCAGGACCCTCTGGAAACAGATGTTGACACAATGTGTGGTATGAAGGACATTTACTATGGCTGGGCAGAGGCAGAAGATTAATTTCAGCTCAAGGGTTCTAAAGTGTACACAGACCGTGAAAATTATCTGACTGTGAGCTGAAACGGTCATACTGTTATACTCCAACTATGACCAGTCAAAAAATGAGGAAATAACTTTCTAATTAAGCAAATATTTTGTTCCCTACAAACATGTCTAAACGTTTAAAATTATTCAAATTAACAAACTATTAAATAAAATATGAACTAATCCATTTCACACGAATAAATACACATTGGAACAACCTGAAAGGCTGGGCCCAAGTTTAGAACTCTTAAGTTCCTCCGATTTTCCTCTAGATCCTGGAGGCACAGGGGAAATCACCTCTGGATCCCAGCCCACAACCTGTCTTCTTTGCTCCTTCTTAGTTCCCATCCCAAATGGGAGGGGTTGCAAGTCATGGGTGGACTCTTGGCCTATGTCCAGGGTCAGTCCACCTTCCTTGAAAACAGCTCCCCTCTGTCCATGGCTTAGGGGTGCACATAGCAGCTACCCCTCCTGCCCTGAATTAGACAGCGCAGGCCTTCAGGGTGGGCTCAGCTCTGCACAGTCAAGGAATTCCAGAGCTTCTGGGACGGGCGTGGGGGGGGGGGGCAGGCTTCTCCTGGCCTGATGCATTTCTCTTCCTCAGAGAGAAGCAGAGGCAGGTGAGAGCCAGACTGGAGCTTTAGTGTGAGGCTTATGATGGGTGCAGTAGGTACCATGTGGTCAACACGTGGATCAGCAAGTTCTTCACCATTAAGGAGAGAATATAATGGCACTTCCCAAGATGGTTTATAGTCCTAAAATAGGGTGGTATTTCTCAAAGCACCATCTAGACCGCAAAGCAGTGTTGAGATGTTATTATAGTCAGCCATGGAAGACAGAGGAAATATTTCTAGCTAGAGATCAGTAAAGCCCTTCTGTAGAATTTAGACTTTCAAAATGGAAAAGATATGGAGGGTCTAAAATACGGATTGTTCACGGGACAGAATTTCAAGTTTAAAGGGTGTTAAGAACAAAGGCATAAAGACGGAAATGACTGTACCCCACAGAGGGGAGGTCAGCACCACCTGGGGTACAAACCTCTGCCCAGGGTGGTGTGACTTATGCACAGCTGGAAAGGTGGCCTGGGCAGAGACCGGCATAGTGGAGTGCGGGGGACTCTGTATGTGCAGAAGAAAAGTGTCAGTCTCAGAAATAACACCCAGAATTTAGAATAACTAAATTAGGACAGTCTTTATGTTTTCAGTTTCTGATTTTATATTCATCCCCACATATCAAGCCCAAAGCTAATCACTTTAGGTACCACTGTAACGTTCTTCAACACTTTTACGTAAGGGAGACTTCCGAAGAAGAGACGGTGATGAATCCCCGCCATGGCTTTTCCTTTGTCTTTTGCGGCTTTATGAAGACTGGAAGTCTAGATTCCGCTCTGAAGATACTGGACCTGTGAGCGCAGGTGAATCATTTCATGACCGTGAGTCACTGTATCAGGTCTCCGTGCCTGTATCACCTCCTTCACAGGACTACATAATACCTGCTGTGTTTTCATTCATTCGGGCACCTTTCCTACTGCCAGTCATCTTTGCCTTTCCTAATCCATCACTTCCCCACCTCCTTGTTGAAAGGACATGTATATGATTTGGTTATTGCTCTCAAATTCTTGGAGGAAGCTATAAAGATGAAGAAATAATTTCTTTTTAATTGTAAAGAAATGTTGGGCAAGGCATTGTAGAGTAGGAAGAAACTTCTGAGGGCAAAGGAATTCGGTCAGAGATACAACTGGTCACACACTGGGCGTGGGTCTGGACAGCGAGAGCTTCATTCACAGTGAAGTCCTGCTGGGGATATGATCACACATCAGAACTCTTGGATCATATGAGCACAATGTCAAAATATTTAGGCTGGTGCTTTGACTGTCTGGCAGCGTATTCAGCATGGTAACGATCTTTATCTCCCAGGAACCCTTGCAATACCTTGTCTTCACTCCTATCGTACACTTATAAATTGCTACCAGACACCAGTTTATAAACTAGTTAGCTCTCTGCCCACCTGGCTCCTACCCGACCACATGCCCTTGAAACGCAGATTGACGTCTTAATTCTCCATGTAGACACCAGAGCATAGCATTTTACCTTGTATCTAATACTCAACTAACAATTTGGTGAAAAACTCTTTCATAACTCTTTCATGAATAAATACATAAATAAAATTCCAACCCTTCTCCAGGCACCAGGTTGCATAATTATCACACGAAAGTGTATCATAGTGATAATTATGACACAAAAGTGAGAACAGTGGAGATAGAAGGAAAAAGAAAAGCAGGGAGTCTAATCTGGACTGGCAGACGCAGGCCAGGGTGGTGGAGGCTCTATGACTAATCCTAAATTTCCAAGCACTTGGTTGGATAGAGGCTGAGGCGAAGCCTGATCAAGTCCAGAAAGGAGAAAGAGCTCGATAACGCATGTGTCTGAACAGAGTGGTGTTACAAAGGCTCACATGTGACTGTAGCTCAAAAGGAACTGAGCCTGGAGAGAAAGGCAGCTCTTCCACCTCGGGGGATATCCTACGGCGTGTGAAGAAGCTTAGAATTTAATGTATAGTCAGTGAGGAGCTTTGAGGGTTTAAGTGAAAGAGCCACACAGTCATGAACACACAGACAGAGCTGGCTGTAGGGTGGAATTTGGAGTGAAGAAGACACCTCTGCAGGCAGAAAGGCTGTCGGTCAGAGACTATAGGGGAGTGTGGTTGGAGATGGTGAAGGTTAAACCAGGGCAGGGTGTAGTTTTAGGGTAAAAGACCTCAAACTAGAAAGTAGCATCAGGTATCTGAGTGAAAATTGGCTGGCCTTGCTCCTTCACAAAGTCAATTGTAAATGAACATTAAAATCATTTTCCAGCTTTATCAAATTGCCAATTAAAACATATTGAAAAGGAAACTGCTACCTGCACTTCCCAGATGTTCTGCAAATATTTAGCATCACTTGATATGTAGCAAGTCACGATGGAGAAGCAGCAATGGACCTCAGAGGGATTTCTTGTGCCAATTTTTGAAAAATTGAAAACAAATTTTGCCTAACAAGATTATCATGCTTATTTTTAATTAACCTTTCTTTAACAAGTTAACCATTTTGTTCAAAAATTCATTGCAGGATATCACTAGATCCTACTAATAAATTTTAATATCAGAATTTATAATTTTAATAATTTACAATTTGTAATTCTGGTTTTCCCTTTCCTTAATAGGAAAGGTTTACAGTAATCTTACCTTGATTGACAGGTGACAGAATAGCACCAATAATCTTGTTAAATGAAAGAATTCCATTTCTGAGTTTCCTGTAGCGTCTGACCAGCTCCACCTATCCTACTATCTTTACTGACTTCCCCACAGCATTGGCCAAGTCGATGGCCTGCTCTTTACAGAGCTTCCAGAAACCACACTTGCTTGGTTTTCCCCCAACTTCTTAATCTCTATTCTAGCTCCATCTCTTTTACCAAATGCATGCATGTTGATGGCTCAAGATTTACTGTTTGGGTTATTTCTCTTTCAATCTATATTCCTTCTCTAGGGAATCTGATCCAGACCCTCGGCTTTCTAATCCCCCTATACACCTCTGACCCCCACAAACCACATCTCTACCCATCCCTCCTTTCTGAACATCACGCTTGCATACCCAGATGAATGGCTGGCATTTCCACTTGCATGCCTAGCTGATGTCTGAAACTAAACCTGTCTAGAATCGAGGTCTGGTCCCCCCATTCCTCCTGTAGTCTGCCCTCCCTCAATGGCGGCAATGCCCACCTTCCAGTTCCTCAGCCCCCAAAACTCAGAATCATTCTTGACTCCTCTCTTCTCTCATATTTCATTTCTAAGCCATCAACACATCCCACTGGCTCTCCCTTCAAAGTATGCCCCAAACCGGACCACATCCTGCCTCGTCGACATTTCCGTCATGGTCTCCGTCACCATCGTTCCCTACCTAGATTACTTCAGCAGCCTCATACCTGGACTCCATGTTTACAAACAAAGTGAAAATATTCATTTATTTTTTTCAGTATAAGTGTAATAGCTTTTTCAAGTAACTACTAAATTATTTGAGAAGAATACTTAAGCTGTTTCTGGCAAACCACTTAATGAACAGATTGTGAGGCATGTCTTTTGGTCTAGAGACACTGTGAAAAAAATTACTGAGATATGGTGAGTTCCCTGAACCTAAAATGTCTGAGACTCATGCTCTGGGCGTTCTCTGGCATTAGGGCCTTTAGACCCTGTGCTGTCTTCAGGGAAAGCGCTTCTTTCACACACCTGCTTGGCCAACATCATCATGTCCTTTGAGTCTCTGCTCAGATGTTGCCCTCATGCTGAGCCCAACTGTGACCCACCCAGTTAAATGGCGACCAGCTTCCTGCTCCATCCTGATCTTCCTCACTTCCTTTTATTGTCCCCCCATATCACACATCACTTCAAGCAAACTCATAATTTGTTTTTTATTTCAATTGCTATTCCCATTAAGATACAAAGAAGAATTTGTCTGCTTTGTTTCCTGATATATTTCAAGTGTTTTAGAATATTCCTGGACCACAGTAAGTACTCAATAAATATGAATTGGAGGATGAACTAAAATAAAACCTTAAGGCTCCCCTGTAGTGGCTGGCTGATTGGATTGTCTCTTTACCAAGAGGAACCTTAAAACTGAGTTGCTAGGAAATGAGACAGGCCTCATCATGACCCTCCCCTTCTTAGAGACAGGTTGTGACTCACTAACAGGCTGAAGGCTATGCAAGACCCTCCTGCAGGTTCTTAATATACATAACAAACCAAACCACTCAAGTTGGTCAGGCGCTTTGTTTTTAATTAACAGACTCTTTATGTTAAGCATTCCTTTTCCCTGACTCCTGGTCTTTCAGACAGGGCCTACCTCTTTCAGCCAATTGTCAGCTAAACAATCTTTAAACCCACCTGTCACCTGTAAGCCCCCCCTTTCCAGACATCCCACCTTTTGGGACCAAACCAATGTATGTTGTTTCACAAACTCACCTGGAATTCCTGTCTCCTAAAATGTATAAAACTAACCTATAACCCCACCACCTCCAGTCCTCTTGCTGAAGGCTTCTTGGTTGTGGTTCTAGGTCATGGTCCTCAAATTTGGCTCAGAATGAACCTCCTTAAACTATTTACAGAGTCTGGCTTCTTTTCCATCAATAGGAAGAATATATTTATTTTAAGATCTTCAAAAGTAGCCACACAAAAAAGAAACATAAGAACAAAAAAGACCTATTAGCTTAGTATAGTCATTCAAAATTTCATGGGCTTTTTAATATTAGATGAGGGTGATTTCCGTAAAGTCCAGGCTAAAGATTGATTCTTACCTGTACAACTATAAAATGAAGCACATCTTCCTTTAAAAAGAAACTAAAAAAAAAAAAAAAAGGCCTTATGTTATTGTAGCTTTACTATCTAAATGCTAAATGATGATGGGAAATTATAGAAAGTGTAATAAGATTAGAAATACTGAATGAGAATAACGCCAATATTGTAAGAGTTTTCTTAAGTACTATTCACTGGATATACTAATTAATCTTCAATAATGGGCAAGTTGCAGTATTAAAAAACCGTGTGCAATGCAACGCCCCTGGCCCCTTGCCTTGAAAGTATACAATTGTGTATATAAACAGTTGCCAATATAGATGAAAAGTTGTTTGTGACTTAAGACCAATATAGACAAGGTGTAATGGGGATTAAGAAGAAAGAGGAGGGAAGAACTTGGGAAACAGCAAGGAGAATTTAAGCATGGCTTTAAATAAGGTTTAGAATTAGAAATGCACAGATTGTGGGGTAGGAGGGGGATGGATCTTCCAGGCAAAGAAAAGGAGAAATATTTTTAAAGTAATTAGAAGGATAAAATAAAGTAAGTCTTGCTTGGCCAGTTGTGAGTAGATTTATATAGCAGTCACTAGCCATAAATATAAATATGTAAATCAGCCTTCATTTATTTGAAGGCCATTTTGAATCCCTCCATAATATTCTACTTTTTTTAGTACTTGTGTCAGTCTTAGGCTTGTGTGCCCTCAAAGTCACGCCTGCCTGTCTGCAGTGCAGGGGGCTGGCTCCAGCAGGCCATAAGGAATTTTTAGGTTTCTGTATCCACTGACTTCTGTCCATGTTTAACTATTAGAAGGTGCCAGAAGAATGAAAATAGGAGAAAGGAAGAAATCAGGGAACCCTCCCTTCTCTCTGCCTTGAGCACTGTTTCTGGCATCAGCTGGATTTCTTTCATGACTTGTGTTTCCAAGCCCTCCAAACAAGGTTAGGCGGTTCCGTGTTCCACCCAGTAAGCTCATTACTATTTATTCTCATGTCTCCACTCTGGTCTTAGAAGCAGGTTCTTGCTTTTCTCAATCCTCAGACTGTCTCACCATCTCATTTGGGTCTGCAGCTCTTCCATTACTTTGGAAATCAGTTCCTTGCTTAAATTTTCTCTGTTGCAAATAATTGAAGTGGCTTCCATTTTTCTGGCTATACCCTGAATTGCGCCCTCCCTATTCATATTTTGATGGCCTAACCCCTACTAGTGCAGAATGTGCCTATAGATAAAGCCTTGGAGGGAAGTCATGGGGATGGCCCTAACCCAGAATGACTGGCATCCTATAAGAACAGGAGATGCAGACACAAACACAGGGACAAGGCCACGTTGAGACAAGGAGGAGAAGTGGCCATCTACAAGCCAGCCAGAGTGGCCTCAGAGGAAACTTTTCAGGAAACATTTTTTAAAGGTGTATTTTCTGTATGGTAATTTAATCAGAATTATTCTGTATGTCATCTGCTGAATGTATGGTAATAAGAAAAGCATACTATTTCATATGGCCACCAGAAGCCATGGCCTCACCTTACTGGTGGGGCAATCTGCTTTTATATACCCAGAGGCAGCATAGTGGAAAAATAAAGACATAATAATGACAGTTATCCTTTCATAGGTATTGTTACATGGGCATACAACATTGAAAGAAGAGTTTTGGGCTCAGCACCTATAGCATAGTGGTTACGGAGTCAGCCACATATGCCAAGGGTGGGGGGTTTGAACCCAGCCCAGGCCAGTTAAACAACAATGACAACTGCAACAAAAATAAAAAATAGCTGGGCATTGTGGTGGACACCTGTAGTCCCAGCTACGTGGGAGACTAGGGGAAGAGAATTGCTTGAGCCCAAGAGTTTGAGGTTGCTGTGAGCTGTGATGCTACAGCACTCTACTGAGGGTGACATAGTGAGACTCTGTGAATGAAAGAAAGAAAGAAAAAGAAAGAAAGGAAGGAAGGAAGGTAGGTAGGTTTTGGAACATTATACTTGGACAAAAAGATAGCTAAGATTAAAAGAAGAAAAAGAAAAATAGAAGAAAAAGTCAGCTTTTCCACCTGCAGTTATATTCAGGATCAGCCATTTGTTCTCTTCAACGGCATATTACAATTTGCTATTAGTATACCTTTACTTACTCAATTTTTGTATGAATTACCTACTAGAACTTCACAAAGGCAAGCACTGTGTCTGTCTAGCCCACAATTATATTTCAGAGGCTAGCCCAGTAACTATTAAATAGCTAATGTTTAATAGATATTTCTTGAATGAATAAAAGAAGGAAAAAAAGCAGAAGAGCAGAAGTGCAGAAGACCAAAGCCATCTCCTCCCCTCAGATATCCTGCACTGTAACCAGGCTAGCCCAGTAACTATTAAATAGCTAATGTTTAATAGATATTTCTTGAATGAATAAAAGAAGGAAAAAAAGCAGAAGAGCAGAAGAGCAGAAGACCAAAGCCATCTCCTCCCCTCAGATATCCTGCACTGTAACCAGAGAAAAGAGAACACAAAATGCAAAACAGCAACAGTAGTGCGGAAGGAAGAGACAGACCTGACAAGCTCAGAGGAAGGAGAGCGAAGGTCCTGATAGGTGGGATTACTGCGGATCTGTAGAAATAACTAAGAGAAAGAGAAAAGACAACCACTGGGGGTTTTCATCAGCATCCACCTCTGAATGTTTTCCATACTGCAAAAGCCATCAGAGTCTCTCTAATGTGCTATTTCATGTCAGACCCGGGCTGTCACAATGAAAGAGTTACACTCTCAACGCGCTCTGTGAAACCGGGGCCGGCAGGAAGTCCACCAGTCACTTCAGTGATGACCACCTGCAAGACCCTCCAGGACGGCACTGGATTCCTGGCCTCTGCGGGTCTATTAGACCTTCTGATGAAAAGCAGGAGTCTCAGGGCACCCGGTGCTCTGAAGTCTGCTCCTCCTGTCCCCTCAGGCTGACTGGAGTGCCCATCTGCCTTGGTTTTCAACAACTGCACAGCAGCCCAGCATGCAGGGAATGAGACATCTACGGGGTAAGGAAGACTGTCAGTCCTTAAAGTGCTCGTCACTTGGTAAAACTGCCTCCAAGGGGCTCAGGTTATTTTTATGCACTGTGGTAAAATATTTTCAACCTAACTTCAAACATTTGGCAACTTCCTACAGAGTATAATTCCGTATCATTAAGTATGATAATTTTCTAATTTTATCTACATTTTTAGATGATTATCACAGACTTTTCATTTCTGGTTGCTGCTTTTTGCCAACTTTCAGTGTATAAAATAATAAGGAAATGTCTCCTAGTATCAAGATTATTTATTATTAATATACATTTTCAGTTAATCTATATTTAAGTACTAAATATACAGTTACTTAAGTATGTGTCCCTTTATAGAATGTATGGGACTCTGACAATATCCTTTAGGAGGTCACCAGTAACTCATTCCCTTATTTCAAATCACACTTTTGCTCACTTATCCATTTTATTTCATTCTAAACATCACAGCAAGATAACACAGATATTGATGTATAGAACTTGCTTGATATTGTACAACATATTTTTCTGCCAGTCGTCATCTGTGCAAAATTAAACTTGTATGTTTCCTCTAAGCTAAATAAAAATTGGTACAATGATGAACTCTATGGAAGAATAATTTGTCTATGTATGACTTCGGTGGATTCAGAAAATTTCCAGAGTCATCAAGAAATTTTTAAGGAACTTTTTCCTTTACTGCAGCCTAATTATCTAAAACAAATTAGAACATGTTCCATAATATTCAACATTAAGAGGAG
>NW_003852434.1:9659702-9659998 GCF_000181295.1 Otolemur garnettii
TTACCTAAATTTTACCTGAAAGGGTTGGGGAGGGGAGCCAGAGAGCTGATTTAACTTCTTAAAGCTGAGCTGGAACTGAACTCATGATTCTTATCCTCATGTTGTTTTCATGATTGCATAGTGATATTCCAAAGTTATCTGTGTATTACTGCTCTCAAGCAAATAGGGTAATGAACCAACAACCATAAACAGGGAATAACTATTGGTCACGTTATTAATTAGGATTCTTTATGTGACAACTGTGACTTTAGAAAATAGTGAGACCGGCTCGGCGCCTATAGCTCAACCGGCTAAGG
>NW_003852434.1:9660230-9663809 GCF_000181295.1 Otolemur garnettii
AAAAAAAAAAAAAGAAAATAGTGAGACCAAGATCTTAATATTATTCGTTGTAATAATGTGAGTTAAAGTCACCACTTGGCAGTGATTGCAAGCAACAACTATAAGAACGATAGAACACAATCACAGCACAAGGTGTTTAAATACGGCTCTAGCAATGAGTTGGTGACTGTAACCTCCATGTCTCCAGGTTCAGTTTGACCTCCAGGCTATGTAACTTAATCTATCTATATAACTCATCTATTTTGTAACAAAATAGATGCTAACAAAGATGCTAACAAAGAAAGTGCAAGGAAACCGTCCCATCACATTGCGTTAACACAGTGGTTCTCAACCTTCCTAAAGCCGCAATGTTATTTTCATTGTTCAAAAGGGATATGACTTAATAAAAGGAAGGAAAAAAGTGGGGGGGGGGGGTCGTGACGCACAGGTTAAGAATGGCTGCAACTCATTTGTTCTGTAAAGTGTGTGCCAGCATTTCACACAAAATTCACTAGGAGAATACTCTGTAGGAGCACTTCACTATCTCAAGTCAAACTCGATGCCCATCCAGAAAAGGGCACAGCCCCTGAATCTCTTGTCTGGCGGTTCTCTTTGCCCCATCTCTTCCACGGAGCGTTTGCCTGCTCTGGGTCTGTACAGGAGCACATGACAACAGGCTTTTGTTCTCTTGCATCTCTTCCTCTGTATCCAGAGAAGAAGCTGTAGAGAGGTGGATACTACATGTAGCAAGGGGACACAATCAAAGAAATGTCTCCTCCATTGCACTAGAGGCCGCCTTGCTCACTTAGCAACGATGAACCACAGCCAGGCTTGACAATGAAACACTTTGCACTCCTGATCCCTGCCACACACACACACACAAACATCAAGGAAAGGTTTAAAGCTTGTTTCTTTTTCTCTTTCAGGAAAAAAAAATGGGGGTGGGCAAGAATGAGCATCTTTCACATTCTGCATTTTCAGAGTAAGTATCCAATGCGACTTGCCATGATAACTAAATTTATTATTAACTGTGTATTTCATGATGTTAGTGACAATATGTTAATGTGATTTTTCACGTCCTCCTGCAGTGAACAGATGGCTCCTTTTACTTTACTTTCCACATCAAGTGTGATTATTTCTTGGTGCCAAAAGCCACCTGCCGCTCCTCGGTCTCCAGTCTAATTTTTTATGTTGGTAAAACACAGCAGGACTTGTTATCAGTTGGATGGCATCTTAATAAAAGGAGACATGCCAACATATTGACATCATGTTCAAGGGGAAATTTCAGCCCCTTCAAACCCTTAACCCCCTTTTCCCACCTCTTTTCAAAAAGTGAGGGAAGAAAACAAGATAAAAAAATAAAAAAATAAATGCAAAGATCCCACCAGTTTCAAGATGTTCGATTACAATTATTGGGCCTAGAGCCAAGATGCTGAATTGGCCTCCCTTTGTTCCTAAACCCAAGCACCTCACTCAGGGCTCTGATCTTTCATCCTGTGTAATGATAATTAGCTGTAACATATTCCAAAGTCAAATGTGAGCAGGAATACATTAACATTGAGATCAGTGTCAGGGCGATTTTCACTGGGAAAATGACAAAGAACACACACACACATGCACACACAATCAGTCAGAAATTTCAAGATTCAAACATTCACAAAATCACTTTCAGGTCCGTGAATATTAAACCCATTGGCTTGTCTGTTGTGAGCGTTTACCTAGAATGCCACGGGCTCCTAACGTGGATGCAGTGAGTCCCACAGCCCATGCTTAACAGAGAAAACATGAGTAATAAACCACGGTAGCTTACTTTAATTTTTCCTTTCTTCATCAGAACAAAGAGGGATAGTATGTTAGGTGATTTGTGGTCCAAGAAGAGGTCTTCCAGGCGATTGGATGGCATGGCTCTCAACAGCTGGTCCAGCACATTTGGGAACAGCATGTAGAAAAATGCATCAGTGTTTTGAAGATTACCAACTGTGATGATGCATTGGTTGTGACACAGTGTAAAAACAGTCAAATTTCCTAGCCACCATCTATATAAATAAATACCTTTATCATCGAGCTACACACTCAAATTTAAGACTAAGATAATACCAAATTTAGTGAACTGTAAACCTTCCCACTGATTCCCACTCTTGAGATTGAAAAGAGTAGCAGCATTCATGGGTGTCTAAAATTTCTTGCTAAGAGCCAAGGAGTTAAACATGCAGCTGGCTTCCTAGGGTTTACAAAGTTTATAAAAAGGTAGAAGAAAATGCCTACAGGAAGAGTGCAAATACCTTAATGAAATGATTTACAATGAACGGCTTTCTTGGGATGAACAACTTTAACAAGATTATTCTACCACAGAATCTCACAATCCAATGTAAATTTGGCAGGGACTTCTTTATTCTTCTAAACTGTCCCTCCAAACAAAGGAAACTGGATGAAATAAATCTCTATTAACTGTGTTTTGCAGCTTGATCAGCTTTGATTTGCATTACACTTTCCCAAAATCATACTACAAAAATTTGCAAACACACAGAAAAGCTGAAAGACCATTATTACCAACATCACATATCTACCACACAGATTATATACGATTAACATTTTATTGTGCTAATTATATTATCTTTCCATCTATCATCCCTCCACGTATTCATCAATTCACTTTGTTATATTAAATTGTAAAATGAAATACCAATAGAAAGCAAAATTAAAATTATCTAGCCTTTATGATAATTACTTAATAAAATGAGGACCACATATAGTGGTGTTCATTAATTCATTAAAAAAATATTTCTTGAGTTTCTGCTGAAGATAAGAGATTGAATAACATAGCCAAGGTCCCTGCCTTCATCAAACTTACAATTTACTGGGCTTAACAGGGAAAAAATAATTAAATTAATGGCTCTATAAAATGTGTATAGGAAGATAGGTCAATAAGGACAAATAATCTCTAACTTAAGGGTTGTAAAAAGGGCAAGAAGAATGTTTTATGAACCACCATGATATTATTGCCTATAATGAAATTCATACATTGCAACCTTTCAAAACATATTTTTCAAATTACTGAACAAATGAATAAATGTTAAATGCTACAATGCAGACATCATTTAAAAACTTCAATATTAAGAAGTAGCAGACAGTCTGGAAGGATAGCCTTAAAGGTAAATGAACAATATAGAAAGTCAATTAGGTTAAGAATTTTATTTTTAACAATCCCATATTAAGGTACTTTTTGAAGAAAACACTCCAGATTTTTTTGAGTATTCTGAACAGTGTGTCCACCATTAAAACATTTGCATTTGTATAGAATATAATAAAAATGAAATAACAATTTTCTTGTAAAATTGAACATCTTCACAAATAAGGTAATGCCACTAAATGTTTCAGAGGTGCTCAAATCTTAAATTAGAATATAGAGAAGCTATATACACTGATCATAGAAATCTTTTGTTTCTCTGTTTTGAAATGAAAAACATAGTGACTTTAAACTCTTTAGTTTCTGTTTGTTTGTTAAAATTAGCTTTGGGTTTATTAGCTTGGGTTAAATCCATCAGTAGTTTGCAATTACCCTAACAAAGCTAACTCAATTTAATCAACTTTCCTTTTTTT
>NW_003852434.1:9663829-9674535 GCF_000181295.1 Otolemur garnettii
TTTTTTTTTTTTTTTTTGTATTTCAGATTAATATGACAGTACAAACAATTAGGTTTCAATGTTTACATTTGTTAGGTAAAGTTCCCTGTTATACTATGTCCTGCACCCAGGAGGTGTGCCATATACCCTTGCATTGGGCCCATTATGTGGGAGCACGCCAATCCCCCTCCCTCCTACCCCTGCCCCCAATTTGAATTAAATTGAGTTTATTTCTTGTGTAGGTGTGTTTTAGTTCATCTACTAGCTTCATATTAGCATTGAGTATATTGGATATTTGCTTTTCCATTCTTGTGATAGAAGTACTTCAGGTTAACCTGAACTCCACCCAGATTATTATAAAAGATGTAAAGTCTCTTATCTTTTTTACAGATGAATAGTATTCTATGGTATACATATACCACAGTTTATTAATCCATTCCTGGGTTCATGGGCATTTGGGTTGTTTCCACATCTTGGCAATTGTAAATTGAGCTGCGATAAACAATATAGTGCAAATGGCCTTATAATGATTTTTTTTTCTTCTGGGTAGATGCCTAGTAATGGGATTGCAGGATCAAATGGAAGGTCTATTTTTGACTTCTTTGAGGATTCTCCATACTTCTTTCCAAAGAGGCCCTTATTAGTTTGTAATCCTGTCAACAGTGTAAAAGTACTCTCTTCTCTCCACATCCATGCCAGCTTTGAGACTGTAGCTCTGTAGCTGTGAAACGTTGTAATGTATGCTATTCTCACTGGGGTTAGGTGATATCTCAGGGTGACCTTGATTTGCACTTCTCTCATGATTAGGGACAATGAGCATTTTTTCCTGTTTGGTGACCATTCATCTGTCTTCTTCAGAAAAATTCTATTCACATCTCTTGCCCAGGGATTGTTTGTTCTTTTTGTTGTTGTTGATTAAGTTGAGTTCTTTGTAGATGCTGGTTACCAACCCTTTCTCACATTCATAACATGCAAATACATTTTCCCATTCTGAAGGTTGTCTATTTGCTTTAATTGCTACATCCTTAGCTGTGGAGAAGATTTTCAGCTTAATTAAGTCCCACTTGTTTATTTTTGTTGTTGTTGTGATTGCCAATGAAGTCTTTTTCATAAAATCTTTCTCTAGGCCAACATCATCAAGAGTGTTTCCCATGCCTTCTTCCAGGAATTTTATAGTTTCATATATTTGGTAAATTTTTCTTTTTTTTTGAGACAGAGTCTTAGTTTGTTGCCCTAGGGTTGAGTGTCATGGCATCATCACAGCTCACAGCAATCTTAGACTCCCAGATTCAAATGATCCACTTGCCTCAGCCTCCCAAGTAGTTGTGACTACAGGTGCCCACCACACCACTCCAGTAGTTTTTTCCTATTTTTAGTAGAAAGAGGGTCTTGCTTTTGCTCAGCCTGGTCTCAAACTCCTGAGCTCAAGCAATTCACATGCCTTAGCCTCCCAGAGTGCTGGGATTACAGCCATGAGCCACTGTGCCCTGCTTGGTCAACTTTCTAAACTAAATTGAGATGCTTGTTATCTATTTTTTTGTTTGTTTGGTTTTTTGGTTTTGTTTGTTTATTTTGTTTTTGAGACAGAGTCTCACTCTGTTACTCTGGGTAGCGTGCTTTGGCTACAATTTACTATCAGTAAAATTACTATATAACCAGTTATTTGTAAGAAGAACTAATGATTTTATAAATGAGGTACTTATATTAAAGATACAATGTTTAAATAAAGTATTCCAAGACTCAAAAGCTAATGGGATTGGGAATAATTGTTTGTAGATATTGGTGTGGCAGGGGAAAAGGATGTAGAAAAACAGCTTTGGGTCAAATCTTTTTATTGTGTAGATGAATCAGTTCATACAATGTTTACTACTGTCAAAAACTTGGGGAAATTTTTCTTAAATAATTTAAATAAATCTGTTTCATGCAAATTCAGACATAGTAGGGTAAACTGGCATATTGGTAAATGTTGTCTCTAAGTTTTTGCTTAGAAAAGTGCTGACAGAATTTAAAATAAACAAAGATATGATCAGGAAAATCTGTATTCTTTTTATAATTTCTATACCCTACTACTCAAATTAAGTCTGCTTATTATTTCTGTTTCTCTGATGTCATAATAGTTCCTTGAGCCTTCATTTCAATAGAAAACATAATCCAGTCAAAATAGTAAAATAATAATATTATAGTTAACTTTTATGTTATTTTCTATCTTGCTCCTTTGGTTTTAACAAAGGAGAATGAACATTATCTTTGAGCAAATTTAGAAGTGTAATCCTTTCCCTAATGTAGTACACTGCCATTCATTGAATATACTCAATAAATTTTCATTAGGAATTAAATACATATTTATTCAGCAACTTTGCAATTAATCTAAAATGTTAAGTTTCCATCTAGTTGACTTCCACTCCGGCCAAGAAGGAAACGGGAATGAAGTCACCTGAAACAGTTTTTAAAATGGACATAAATGTGTGAAATCACTTATATGGGTCACTATGAATCTTGTGAGACAGTGTTAGGGTCCATTATTTCACTTCCAAGAAATGCAGTCACAATGTCCTTTCAGATTCACTGGTGTAAGTTTCCACTTGCTCCTCTCCTGGGTATTACTGGGAGGGGTTCATTTATTTCCATCAGTGTGGATTTTATGTTTTTTGATTTTTGTATATCCTTAAACTTTTGTTAATGACCTACCTACATAATTCACAAAAAGTATAACAACAGTTTACAAATGTTGTATATCAGGGAATGAGGACAGTAATTCCTAAGATGCAAGAAACCAATGGTGTAAGTTCTATGATTTTCTCAGCTGATTGACCTGAGAATGTCTTAAGGCAACAAAACAGATAGGGAACCAGTGGAGCCCAGTGGAACCCTATGGCAAGAAGATAAAGCTGAGCATCCAGAGAAACCAAGGAAGCCAGAGTGTGCAGGACACAGTACTAGATAGGAGAGTTGCACAGAGAACTCTAGAGGTCTCCAGAGAGGCCCCTGAATATTCAGTGCACATGTGTGAAGAAACTATTTAAGGATGGGGAAAGATACACACGAGAAGGTTAGAGATAACAGTATTCAGTGTTCACCCAGAGCTGGGAGCAAGACTCTTCCTACCAGCCAGGAAAGTCTCATCATTAGCCCTGGACTGAGCACTGTCCTTGTTCCACCTAACAAATTTTAAATGCATGACCCAAAAGAACCAAACTGTTTCCAAGTAATTTATCTGTATGCCAAAACAAAGCATAGACAAAAAATCAAGATGATTTTTAGGAATGCAAAAGTATAAAGCATTCAACCAGGTAAAATTCACCATCTAGCAAGCATGCAAAGAAAATACAGAAAAAGCAGCCATAATGAGGAGACACTCAAAACTGAATCAGAACTGAGATAAATGTTCAAATTAACAAAAAATGAAATTGAAAGTTATTCTAACTACATTCCAAGTGTTCAAAAAGTTAGGTAGGTATTTAAAAATCCAAATTGAACTTCTAAGGATGAACACTACAATATGTGAGGTTAAAAACATACTGAATGAATTACCAGATTAGATGTTGGAGAAGAAACGGTCAATGAACTTGTAGATACAGCAATAGAAGCAATTGGAAATCAAGCATACACAGAAAAAAAAATCATAGTATGTAGCATATCTGTGAGCTATCGGATACCTCCCATATGTGCAATTGGAGAGAAGAGAGAATAAAATGTATTTGAAGAAATGCTGGCCCAAAGTTTTCTAAATTTGATGAAATTTATAAACCTACAGATTTACTAGCTCAATGAACCCCAAGGACAGAAAATAAGAAGAAAACTACACCAGGGCACATCATGATAAAATTAATTACAATCACTGATAAAGGGAAAACCCCTAAAGACAAAGAAAAACAGAGGTGCTAAACCTAAAAATAACAGACCAGAGCATGGTGAGGCACACGTGTAATCCCAGCACTCTTGGAGGCTGAGGCTGGAAGATTCCTTGAGCTCAGGAGTTGGCTACCAGCCTGAGCCCCTGTGAGCCCATCTGTACTAAAAATAGAAAAAATAGCTGAATGTGGAGGCACCATAGTCTCAGCTACTTGGCAGGCTGAGGCCAAGGCATTCTAGCCCAGGGCCACAGAAAGAATCTGTAAAAATAAATAAATAAATAAATAAATAAGAAAAGAAGGACAAGGGAGGAGGAAGGAGGGAGGAGGGAGGAGGAAGGGGGGAAGAGGGAGGAGAAGAAGAAAGAAAAAGAGCAAAGTTCTCTCCTGAAAACCTGAAACAGAGAGAGAGAGAGAGAATATGGTGGAGGGGTCCTGAAATTTAAATTTCCAGGGTCCTGAAATTTAAAAAGAAAAAATATATACGTGTATGTACATAGCAAGAAGAATACTATAGCCTGAGAAAATATCTATGAAATTAATAGGAAATGCCTTTCAGATGTTCATAGTGGGTGGGAATAACTGATCTCCAGCAGATTTGCACGGTAAGAACTGTTGAAGGATATCTTACTAGCAGAAAGAAAAGCTACCAGCCAGGAAAGCCTCATTAGCCAGAAACATAGATCCACACAAAATAATTACATTAATAAATACATGATTTTTTTTAACGTAAATGCCCTTAATATGATTGGGTCGCTGTGGGTGGGGCCTAGGCTGGAGGGGCGGGGTGAGAAGGCGCAGCGCCAGCGCCAGTAAAGGGCAAAGGTCGCGTAGCCCCGCCTCGCCTTAGTAGTGGCTTTCCTGCGCCTGCGCCTTGCAGCCCTGACGCGCTGCGCACCCCCGCCGTCGCCCGGGAAACCGGCAGTGCTGCGACACGGAGCTCAACTGTGGCGGCTCATGGCAGCCCCCCAGAAACCAGCTGCCGGGCCGTTGGTGGGGGCCGTGGTCCAGGGCACCAACTCCACTCGCTTCCTGGTTTTCAACTCAAAAACTGCGGAACTACTTACTCATCATCAAGTGGAAGTAGCCCAGGAGTACCCCAAAGAAGGATGGGTGGAACAAGACCCGAAGGAAATCCTGCAGTCGGTCTATGAGTGTATAGAGAGAACGTGCGAGAAACTTAAGGAGCAGAACATCGACATAGCCAACATAAAGGCTGTTGGCGTCAGCAATCAGAGGGAAACCACCGTGGTGTGGGACAAGCTAAGCGGGGAGCCGCTCTATAATGCCGTGGTGTGGCTTGATCTAAGAACCCAGTCGACTGTGGAGAGCCTTTCAAAGAAAATCCCGGGCAATAATAACTTTGTCAAGTCTAAGACAGGCCTTCCACTCAGCACTTACTTCAGTGCAGTGAAACTTCGTTGGATGCTTGACAATGTGCTAGATGTTCAAAAGGCTGTCGAAGAAGGAAGAGCTCTTTTCGGCACCCTCGATTCATGGCTCATCTGGAGTATGACAGGAGGAGTAAACGGAGGTGTGCATTGTACAGATGTAACAAATGCAAGTAGGACAATGCTTTTCAACATCCATTCTTTGGAATGGGATGCAGAGCTCTGTAAGTTTTTTGACGTTCCAATGGACATTCTTCCAAATGTCTGGAGTTCTTCTCAGATCTATGGCCAAATAAAAGGTGGGACCTTGGAAGGTGTGCCAATATCTGGGTGTTTGGGGGATCAGTCCGCTGCATTGGTAGGACAAATGTGCTTCCAGGAAGGACAAGCCAAAAGCACATATGGAACAGGCTGTTTCTTACTGTGTAATACAGGTCGTAAGTGTGTGTTTTCTGAACATGGACTTCTGACCACTGTGGCTTACAAACTAGGCAAAGACAAGCCAGTACATTATGCCTTGGAAGGTTCTGTTGCTATAGCTGGTGCTGTTATTCGTTGGCTAAGAGACAATCTTGGAATCATAGAGACCTCTGAAGAAATTGAAACACTTGCTAAAGAAGCAGGTACTTCTTATGGCTGCTACTTTGTCCCAGCCTTTTCAGGGTTATATGCACCTTATTGGGAGCCCAGTGCAAGAGGGATAATCTGTGGTCTCACTCAGTTTACCAATAAATGTCATATTGGTTTTGCTGCATTAGAAGCTGTTTGTTTTCAAACCCGAGAAATTCTGGATGCCATGAACCGAGACTGTGGAATTCCACTTACTCATTTGCAGGTGGATGGAGCAATGACGGTCAACCAAATTCTTATGCAACTACTAGCAGATATTCTGCACATTCCAGTGATAAAGTCGTCTATGTCTGAAACAACCGCACTGGGCGCTGCCATGGCAGCAGGAGCTGCAGAAGGAGTAGGTGTCTGGAGTCTTAAACCCGAGGATTTGTCTGTCATTGGGATGGTCCGATTTGAACCACAGATCCAAGCCACAGAAAGTGAAATTCGTTACTCTACATGGAAGAAAGCTGTGATGAAGTCAATGGATTCTGTTCCATCTCAGTCTCCCCAAGAAGACTTTTCTATCTTCTCTAGTCTGCCTTTGGGTTTTTTTATAGTGAGTAGCATGGTGATGTTAATTGGAGCAAGATACATCTCAGGTATCCCATAATAGTAACAACCCTGGAGTCCTGAGATCTGAGCTTTTCACATAATGAAAGAATCCAGACTTTCTGTCTCTTAATGTGCTGACACTGTTATAGACTCTGATTTTTTCTTCTAAGATACTTGCTACATGACCTATGAGAATTCTACAAGTAGGCATATGGTTTGAAATAAAGAAAACAGCAGCACTGTTAGAAACATGTGGTGTATTTTTTAACATCAACATTTAAGGTTAGACCAGTTGTCTTGAGGGCTGTCACCTTCCGTTGCCACAACATTCTGCTCCTTTCTTTCTAAATTATAAGATTTTCAGATTCTACCCATGGAATGTCTTATCACACATATTCTAAACATAAACGTACGTATGGACTTAGATTTGGTTCTCTGTGCTACACACACTGGACCCTTAAATAATCTACTAAAACTGAGGGACTTTTGTTGTTGTTTTAAAGAGACTCAACAAGTCCATTTTGCTACAAATTAGAAAGACCATAATATCTTCAGTGAGTATTTAATGAAAACATGGAAATACTTGCTAAATTCTCACAATAGAAGTTTAGTATTCTCATAGCTTAGTTTCCCAAGAAATATTTGCCACATTGAAATTCTTTAGACTTTATATGATCTCACTAATTACACTAAATTGTTATGTAAGTCTAGGAGAAGGATCCTTTTTCCTCTTATATTTTTATTCAACTTTTTTTTGTATGCGTATGCCATATACAGCGTGTCCATGAAGTTTGTGTGCGATTTTAAATTTCACACTGTTTTAAATTGCACACAGACTTCATGGACACCCTGTATAACAGCACATTTATGAATTCAGAGCACACAATAGCCAGTAGGTTGTAACAAGGATAGTCCTAGGCATACAGAAATATTTTAAGGGAAACAGCTATGCACATTTTAGAGCAGTGAATATGTATACATATTATTTATCAGGAGAAACTTTTTCTTAGAATTTATTTTAAATTTAATTATATGGTTTCTTTGGGGGGGATTGAGACAGAGCCTCAAGTTGTCACCCTGGGTAGAGTGCTGTGGCATTACAGCTCACAGCAACCTCCAATTCCTGGGCTCAAGCTATTCTCCTGCCTCTGCCTCCCACATAGCTAGGACTACAGGCACCCGCCACAATGCCCGGCTATTTTTTGGTTGCAGCCATCATTGATTGGCAGGCCAGGCTGCATTCAAACCAAACAGCTCAGGTGTATGTGGCCAACGCCTTAGCCACTTGAGCCACAGGTACCAAACCTAATTATATGTTTTATGTTGAAACAAAATACGTATTATGAATTCAATAATATTTCTTATAAAATATTTTTATTTAATTGTCTTAGTTGGATATATGCTGAAAAAAGAATGACGGAAAACCACAGTATATATTGTTTTCAAGCAGGAAAAAAATAAATGTTTAAACAAAAATAATAATATAAACCATAAAGTTTAAGCATGCATAAAAGGGAACAATAATAGCAAAGAAAGGTGTAAATGAAAGTGTAATATTTTGAAATTTATACACGGCAAGTGGTATAATATCACTTAATGAAATAAAGATGCGCACAATAAATAACACAAAGTTATAATTAATAAGAATAGAGTTTGAACTAGAAAAATAGTCCATTTTAAAGAAGGCATAGAAGAGATGAAAAAGGAACAAAGAATGACTAGGAAAGTAGAAAACAATCACAGGAAAATATATTTAATATTAACCTTACCAATAAGCACATTAAATGTAAATGGTTTGATTACCCCAATTAAAAAAGCAAGATAGGCATATTGGATTTAAAAAGCTACTTCCAAGAAACTCACTTCATATATAAAGTAAAATAGGCTAAAAGTAAAAGGGTAGAAAAAAATAAAAGTAGAAAAAAAGTACCATATTGATATTAATCAAAAGAAATATAAAAAAGTAAGTTCCAGAGCAAAGAATATTACTACTAATAAAAAAGGTCATTTTTTTAATTCATCAAGAGGACATAACAATCTTAAATGTACCTCCTGATGGACATTCAAAATGTATTTTAAAAGCCCATAGAATTGAGAGAAAAAGTATATAAGGTACAATAGGAAAATGTGACATCTCTTGCTTACCATTTGACAGAAAAAGTAAATAAGAATTTTAAGATTCTAGAAGATTTGAACAATGCTATCCAAGCACTTGACTTAATTGACATTCATAGACGATATCACCCAAGAATAGGACAATATATACTTTTCAAGTGCATATAATACAATTACCAAAATAAACCATGTTCAGACCATAAACCAAGCCTCAAAATTAAAAAAAAAATTATTTCACACAAAGTATGCTATCTGAGCACACTGGAGTTATAAATCAACAAAAGAAAGATCTCTGGGGAAAAAAACTCCAAATATTTGGAAACTAAAAAACATTGTAATAAGCCATAAGTTAAAGAGATAAAGATCAAAAACAAAGAATTTGGAATTGAACAAAAATGAAAATACAACATATTAAAATTTGTGAAGTATTAAAGCAGTACTTGGGGAGAAATTAGAATTAAAAGTCTGTATTAGAACAGAGAAAAAGTCTTAAATCAATTATCTCCATTTCTACCTTAAGAAACTGGAAATAGAGTAATAATTAAACACAGAGTAAATAGAAATAATAAGGATGACAGCAGTAATCAATGACACAGAAAATAGAAAACAATGACAAACATTAACATAACCAAAATTTGGCTATTTTGGAGTATAAATAAAATTGATAAGCTTTGAGCTACAGTGTCAAAAAAAGAGAGAGAGAGAGAAGACACAACTCAATATTAGGAGTGAAAATAACACCATTACAGGTCCTAAGACATTAAAAAGAATACAGAAATACTATGAAAACTTGATGCCAATAAGTTTGACAACTTAGATAAAATAAACAAATTCATTCAAAAACAAACTACTAAAATTCAGGAAAAAGTGAATATTATTGGTCCTATATCCCTTAAAAAGATTGAGTTTTTAATGTTAACCAGTTTGATGAAAATATTTCAAATTGTATATAAAAATAGCACACTGTACCCCAGACTGTATCAATGTACACAGCTATGATTTAATAAAAAAAAAAATAAAAAAGATTGAGTTTTTAGTTTTAAAATCTTCCCACAAAGAAAACCCCTAGCTCAAATGCCTTCAACAGTGACTTCTTGCAAACACGTAAGAAAGAAATAGTACAAACTTTTCCAGAAAACCCAAAAGAAGGTAATACAGAGAATTTTCAAACTAATTCTATGAAGCTAGACAGCTAGACTGCTACACTAATTCTATGACAGCATTATCCTGATCCCAACAGCAGAAAAGAAGACATTACAGGGGTGAAATGCTGATCAATATTCTTCACAAACAGAGATGCAAACATTCTAAACTAAATTTTAGCAAAATAGATTTAACAGTGTAGCAGCACAATTAGAAAAATCGGTACTTCACCTTATTAAAAACTAAAAAGAAAAAACTGCATGAGATAGAACACAGTAGCCAAAACGCCTCAAGTGAAAAGGACTAACCACTCCAAATGTTGGTGAAGAGGTAGAAAAACTTAACCTTTCATGTGCTGCTTTTGGAAATGTAGAATGGTACGAACATTTTGACAATATCTTAAAAAATTAAATATACATGTTTCGTATTATCGTAGGTATTTACCTAAGAGAAATGAGAACTTAAGTCCATACCAAGACTTGTTCACAGCACTTACTGTAGCCAAAAACTGCACCCAACTGCCCATGGACAGGTGAGAAGAGAAACTACAGTATATTCATACAATGGAATACTGTTCAGCAACAAAAAGACACGACTACTGGGCAGCACCTGTGGCTCAACAAGTAGGGTGCTGGCCCCATATACCAGAAGTGGTGGGTTCAAACCCAGCCCTGGCCAAAAACTGCAAAAAAAAAAGACACAACTATTGATAAACACCTATCAAAGATGAGTTTCAAAATAATTAAGCTAAGTGAGATAAGCCAGACAAATGTGCTCTGTTTGTGCACATGCGTGTCTAGTATAGGGTCTTGTTCCTATGAAATTATAGAAAATGCAAACTATTGCACAGGGACAAAAACTAGATCAGCAGGTATTGGGAACCTGGGAGGAGATCGGGAGGGGCAGGCAGGTGTAGGAGGCATGATTATTAAAGCGTAAAACAAAAGTTGAGGAATGATAAATACATTCATTATGTTATATAATTATAGTGAGAGTTTCAAGGGTAAATACATATGTAAAAATAAACCAAATTGAACACTTTAAATAGTGCAATCAATTA
>NW_003852434.1:9675433-9676342 GCF_000181295.1 Otolemur garnettii
TAACTATGTAAATTAATGCACTTCTGGGGTACAGTGTGGGGTTTTCACATGCAATCTGAAATACTTCCATCAAACTGGTCAACACAGCCTTCATGTCATTTTCTCAGTTGAGAAAGAATGTTAATGGTATACTAACAGGAACAATATGCACTATTACATCTAATTAAAGACACTCAGTGCGGGCATCCCTGTAGAAACAGCAATAAACAGCTGAATCCGTCTAACTCAGCTCTAGGAATGGCAACTATATACAGTAAACTTAGATAAACATCACCTCCTCCCCACCCCACTCAGAATCTGAATTACTTTCTGTTTGTGCCTCATTTCTGATGCTTATAATATCTTTATATGAATACCCATAATCTCCTAAGGAAGCTACTGTTTGTCTCCCAGTCAGCCCTTGCTCTCAATGCACCAGGCTAAATGTTACATTAAACAATCCCCATTTAGATGGAACATTATGCACCAACTCTATGACTGCTTGATACAGAAAATTTGCTTCCATGCCTTTTTTTTTTTAATCTTTAATAAGATCCCCTGGGGTAATTTATTCCTGCAAAGTGTAGAATAAATACAATATCATCTCAGTCAGTCATCTACTTTAACCTCCCACTGAAATGACATCTCCCTATTCTATTCTGATTGTTTCAATCAATACAAAGTGCATAAACTTAATAAATTTAATATTCAAATATCTCCCACAGTTTCCATCAACAACCTTTACAGCCCAATTTATTTGTGGCTTGGAGAAATTGCATGCACTCCTTGTTCTCTCTGAGTCTGGCATATATTCCAGTTCATTATCATATCAGCCCTCAACAAACTGACTTATTTTAGGAAAAGAATGCAAAACCGTATGTGGGGAAAAGTGGAGGGTGATAGGACTGTGTTAATATTTTTTTTTTGAGA
>NW_003852434.1:9676485-9715611 GCF_000181295.1 Otolemur garnettii
CCCGCCACAAGCCTGGCTATTTTTTTGGTTGCAGCCATCATTGTTGTTTTGGCAGGCCCAGGCTGGATTCGAACCCACCACCTTAGGTATATGTGGTTGGCGCCTTAGCCACTTGAGCCACAGGCACCAAGGCAGGACTGTGTTAATATTAATAATCTTCTATTAAACTATCTATGAAATTTGGTGTATTGTAAGCAATTAACAAACTTTCTTATATTCAGTTATCAAAGTCAGCTTTTCAAGTGTTATATGGGAAATCTAAAAATAGTAAGGAGACACTGTAGTGTGTGCCTAGTAGCTTTGAAAGAGAGCTGGGGGGGGGGGAAACCAGGACAAAAACATTCTAATGACTCCATGTAAGGGTAATTCCATTTTACCTGAGCTTTTTCTCTGAAGCAAAGTAGAGCTGTTAACGTGACCAAAGCAAGAATGAGCAGACACCCAGGGCAGAAAGATTTGATCGGACAGTGTCTCTCTCTCTCTCTCTCTCTCTCTCCTCTCTCTCTCCCTTTCTTCCCCCACCCCAAAGTTTATCTGGCCTCGAGTGCATTTCACTGAATCACCTGGTCACTTCTTTCAAATTCTATTTCAAATAGCCCTTAGATATCTACCAGGAGCTCAGTTTTAAAATTACAAACACAGAGGAAAAGAAAATTACCTT
Organism: Otolemur garnettii; assembly: GCF_000181295.1. NCBI lineage: Eukaryota > Metazoa > Chordata > Mammalia > Primates > Galagidae > Otolemur > Otolemur garnettii. The sequence continues at coordinate 9,677,147 of NW_003852434.1, forward strand.
CCCAATCTAAAAAAAGGTTTACAATTTAGGAGAAGATTTACCTGAGGAATATGAACACTTTCATAGAATTTAGTATTCCTGAAAACAATGTTCTCAAAGAAAACTCTAAGACTACTTTCACAAAGTCAGAAGAGGCTGGAGCCAGGGAGGGCTCAACAGGCCTGCTGGTCCAGCATCTTCTAATACAAGGAAGTAAGTGAAAGATTTAAGTGACTTACTAGATGTCATAATACCATGTTGAAAGATTCAAAAATAACATTTTAGATTTTTAATGTTCCCTCAGCTTCATGTAATTGATAGTGCTGTCCTTAGACAGAATTTACCTCAAATAACTCTCTGACACATTTCACAAGATGAAAGTAAAGATAATATTAATATTAATATTAATGAGATTCCTTATGAAACCTAGCTGAATAATTTGGGGGCACACTTGCCTACGCATACACACATGCGAAATTTTATGGCCAATTCAGTTACGCTCATTTTGGAAGATTCTGAACTATAACACAATCATTCTCTGTTCCCTAATAATTTTCTATTTTCTATTCCTGAAAAAAGTACTATTTATATATTCCTTGGGGAGTCATTTCCTTAGTCACAAAACATGCCAGAAATGCACAGGTGAACTGTTAGATGTGCCTTCCTTTTCCACGTACAAAGCTCGCTACTCACTTCCCTGATCCTGGTACCTCTTCAGACTGACCTCACTCATCCCTTCATCTAAGGAAGAGGAGGCAGGTTCCTTCCAGTCTTCCCCTCCTCCTCCTCCTCCTCCTCCTCATAGTCCTCTTTGTGTTTCTCTTTCTCCTAAAACAAACCCATTGAGTCATATCATATGGTATTTACTACTCACATTCACAAACATCAAAAGGACGGCAATCTGTTTAATATCCTGCAGATGAACGCGCGCTCAAATGTGGCTCTGGCAATTGGGCACTTGCTGCCCACTGGGCACCAAGCGGCGAAGTGCTAAAGATCTGGCGTGTTGCTTCCTAGAGAAGAATGACATTCATTACGGTTGTAGCAAAAACAAATTGTGTACCAAATGTTTGCCTCACTAAGTGCCTGGACAATCATTTACGTGTCTTTCATTCATCCCCTCGCAGCCTCTCCCCTGGGGCTATCATCAATATCTGCTACTTTGCTTGCACGCTCCTCTCTTTTTTATTCCTGTGAGTTCTTTATAATCTCCCCTTCTTGTTCCAGCCCCCACATATATTACAAGAATTCGAAATGCCTACAAATAAGAGACCTGCGGACAAAAGGTTCACAAAGTCTATTCCGGGAGCCATTGCTACTGAGTATCCAGGTTCAGTTTGGGATGACGGAGAAGTTCCGAAGACCGGGGCGGGGTGGGGAGGGGGGGCGGGGTGGGGGAGGGGGCCCTGCTGACAGCTGCACAACAATGCGAACGTGCGGAATGCGCCTGGATTGTACACTCAAACATGGTTGAAACGGGAAATGCTGTGTTGTGTATATGTCACCACATTAAAAAGTTACCCTTACTTTTTTGTAGTTACCAGCCACTCCGAAATGATACAAGTAACATTTCATACCCCATCAGGAATCACATCTCTTACGTAATATATAACTTACAAAGACTCACTATACCGACGGTGCTCTAAATATTTCGGTGGTGCTGTAAATATTTTAGTCACCCTTCCTCAAATCTACATGTCCTATCTAGTTACTGTTAATCTTTTGTAAAAATGACCTACTCCCCAAATAAGGTTCAGAGGTGATTTTTTTTTTCAACTGGTAATTTAAGATCCTGTTTTCTAAGAAATATGGAACATTTGCCACGCTGAAAACCTATATTCCAAGTGAAATTCTCTCAGCGCTCCCCTGTTGCGTCAACATACTAGTTCAATTGTGTCAGTATAAAGGTCTGGCTGACTGGGAACGCCCAGAGAAAAACAGGAGAGAGAGTGACCCGTGGCTCATTAGAATTCCCCCAAAGTCTTCCGGTTTAGGGTTATCTTACTAGTTCATTTGTCTTCTTTTCTAGGAAAATACACCCCAATAATAAAGAGCTGACATGTTGTGTGCTGAAATATACTGATAAACCCCGGGCTCTGTAAAGCTACTATCCATAAAACAGTAGTTTCAAACATCGTAAACCTAAAACAATAGACATTTTTATTTCCGGAATCTTTAAGGACCTAAAGGGAGATTTTTCAGCTTAGAGAGCTTTAAGTCCTCGCTGATCCTTGTCTGTTTCCTTTCTCACATCTGAAAAAAATGGGCATGACCCCAAGTGTGGCTCTGAAATCATTGCTCTGCAAAGATACCCATCTGTTCCTTTCATTGTCTTCCTAGTCATATTTGACTGGGTTTGGGATGTCCAAACACATTTCTGTTATCGTCAACACTGCAGAGCCAGGAACTCTTTGGACAAGTAAACTGCATTACAAGCTATTGCCTTATGTGTCCTCAAAAGAATTGCCCTTGCCTGGATCCAGAACTATTATTGCTACAGAGAATATGGAATACTCAGCAGGAAAAAATGCACTTGGTATTAGATCTGCTATCAAAATGGCCATTGTAAAGATGAACACTAAGTAACAGAAAACAAAACTCATCAAATGTTCAATGAATCTAACATTTTAAACTTGACCTTTCCTAAAGGGCTGGTATTTTAGAGACTATTAGTATTTTTATGGATGTTTTAAAATATATGATTTTACTTGATGTAAATATGTAAAATTAAATATATAAACTATATAAAAAGCATAATTCCTCTTTATTCTTCTCTAAGGTATAATCACAGGGCCAATTTACAAACACAATAGAAAATTCATTGAACTAGAGGGTTTTTTCCGAATGAATAACCACGGGTGTGAATTTTACATTTCTAGAGATCTTCTGGATCAATCTTAAATTATCACTTGCTTCTGAATTACTACGTCTTAAAGCAGAAATATTTATAGAAGTACATTTATTTGATACCTTTTCAAGTAGAAAATTATACAGGTTTTCTATAAATCCAAACACCTTTAGGATAGAAAACTTAAGATAGTGGGACCACCTCTCTAGATTTGTTAATCTAATTATCAATGACTGAATGTCAGGTGTGCCAAGTATTTGTCAGGACAGCAGAAATACAAAGATAAATAATACACTTTACCCTTGCAAATGCACATTTTTGTGGCATAGGCAAGCAAGCATGAAAGGGTGATATCAGACTGGAAGTAAAACCAAAGGTCAGAAAATTACTTCTCGAAGACGTCTCATGAAACCTCAACTCTCCGAGCTCTTACCTTTGGTCATTGTTGGGCTGCTCCAGCATTCACTCTAAGATTTATCTTAGACCAAAAGCTATGAAGACTATCCTATTCACAACAACAGGGCCATTTGCTTTGCTTAATACTCCTTATACAATCTCACCTACGCCCTCACCTATCTCACCTATGCCCTTCTCCTTTAAAGCAGTAGTTCTCAACCTTCCTAATGCCACGACCCTTTAATACAGTTCTTCATGTTGTGGTGACCCCCAACCATAAAATTATTTCATTGATACTTCATGTGTGCAAAAATATATGTTTTTCAAAGGTCTTAGGCAACCCCTGTGAAAGGGTCGTTCAACCCCCAAAGGGGTCGCAACCCACAGGTTGAGAACAGCTGCTCTAAAGGCAGCAGCCTTTGCACTATGTGGGAGTAAAATAACCCTAAGATTTCTTCTCCATTCTACATCTGAAGAATGGTTTAAAATATCCCATACCAGATCCCTGTCTCCAGAAATTCTGATTTAATCTGTCAGCGTATTTTAAAAATTATGGAAATTATTCTAAACCTGCAGCCACATTTTAGCGCTTCCCTAAGGAACCCACCACTACGACAAATTTCTTGCCTTATCCAACCAAAGCAGGGAACAATCAAACCCAACCCTTAGACCTAGAATCACTGAAAGGACATCTGGCTTCTGGTCTTCCCGTCCCTCATTTCTGGGCTCTGAAATTGCTTCTAACAGGGATTAGACAGAGGTTGAGATGAGAAGTTTGATCAACCCTCTAGTCTTCTACTAGAAAACAGTTCACTCTTATCTCGCCACCATTTTTAGTACTCAACAAGAACAGCCCATCCCAAGTAGCCATAGGGCAATCGTTCAGTTATGTGAGCAAATAAATCCAGATTTCACTGCCAGTAAAACCTGGGTTGCTATCATATACAATGAAAGGACTCCTGTTAATATAACTTCCTCCCCAGGCTGGATTTTGTGCTATCTGTACAGGGATTCTGTAAAATACTGCACACTCCTCTAGGAGCAGTTAATATTGTGTTTGATTATCTCTTTTGTCTGCTAGACCACAAGCTTTTCTTTTTTTGTTTCTTTCTAGTAGAGCTGTCAGACAATAGATGTTCAGCTAAAAATAAAACAAATGATAGAGGAGCAAAAAGTGAGTGATAAAGTTTTATCATCTTTATTCAACAGGAATAATACCTAAAAATCTGAAGTGTCTCTAAGGAGACTGTTTTAATTTAAAATTTTATAAACAGTAGTATCAATAATCCTGCTCAGCACATCAACAGTGAATCTTAAGTCTCACTTGGCCGTCCAGCCCACTGTCTCTTTATCACTCTCTAGAACTGAGTACCTGTCAGCAGGCTGGCAGGGTTTCATGTCATATGTGAGACACAGTAAGAAAATCTAAGACAAGAATTCTGAAGGCACCCAACTTTATCCATGGTAAACACAGCTTATTTTGAAAAATTTTACCCATAACTGAATAACTCTTACGTTAGTCTTTCTTGATTTAATAGATCAATGAGTTAACTCAACTGTGGCCCTAGAACAGAAGAAATTCGATTATATGACTGGTTTATTTTTTTCCTCTGTACTTATTTTTGTCTATATTTCTTTCATTCATGATCTAGCACATTTCCCTGATGATATACTCTGTGATTATGTCAAATAATCACTAGGTATAAAAATATCCTATTTGCAGGCCAGGCACGGCGGCTCTATCCTGTAATCCCAGCAGTTTGGGAGGCCAAGGCAGGTGGATTGCTTGAGCTCAGGAGTTCAAGACCAGCTTGCTCAAGAGCAGGTGGACACCACCAACTAAAATAGCCAGGCATTGTGGTGGGCACCTGTAATCCCAGCTACCTGGGAGGCTGAGACAGGAGGGTTGCTGGAGCCCAAGAGTGTGAGGTTCTGTGAGCGGCAATGCTGTGGCACTCTACAGAGGGCAACAAAGTAAGACTGTCTCAAGAAAAAAAACAATCCTATTTGGAAAAGTAAGTATTACTTAATAAAACTGGATCTGTTGAACAGTGGAATACTAACAGGAGTCTTGTCTGTAATATAAAACTCAAAAATGTAAATTCTCTGATTATTTAAGCTACAAAACATCTTCATGTATCACATTAGGCCACAACTCTCCTGAGGCAATCACAGCCAGCTCTTGGGACGCTGGCTGTATTAGTATATGGTTTGAACAATGAATTCATATACATAAAGTAACTTCACAAGATAATCTAAAGTAATTCATCTTTGCTCTAATTAACTAGAAAATTCTAATTTAATGAGTATTATCCAGTTTTAGGATGCAATAGACTGAATGTGCCTACCCACAAATGCATAAGTCAAAATACTAACCTGTTACAGGATGGATGACATTAGGAGGTGGGTTCTTCAAAAAATCATTGAGTCCTGAGGGCAGAATCCTCCTGAATGAGACCAGTGCCTTTATAAAGGAAACACCAGCATGCTCGTCTGTCCTTTCTCTACCACGCGAGGATATAAGGAGAAGACACCCACAACTGGGAGTGGCATCCTCAGAATTGTACCTGCTCTGCCCTGATCGCACTTCTAACCTCCAGAACTGTAAGAAATAAATTCCTGTGGTTTATAAGCCAGTCAGTCTATGGAACTTTGTCCTAGTAATCTCAAGTGACTAAGATACACTGTTGACTAAAACTTTTTTCTAATGTTTAGCAATTATAGCTTAAATTTATCTTGGATTTACATTTTAGATTCTTTTCAAAAAGTTAGATTGAAAATATACACTGTCAGGCCAGACACAGGGGTTCACACCTGTAATCCCAGAACTTAGGGACATCGAGGCAGGTGAATCATCTGAGCTCACAAGTTAGAGACCAGCCTAAGCAAGAGTGAGACCCTGTCTCTACTACTAGTAGAAAAACTAGGTGGGTTGGTGGTGCCCACCTGTAATCCCAGCTACTCAGGAGACTGAGGCAAGAAGACTGCTCAAGCCCAAGAGTTTGAAGTTGCTGTGAGCTATGACACCACACCATTCTACCCAGGAAGACCAAGGAAGATTCTGTCTTAATAAAAGAAAGAAAAAAGAAAACATACATAGTCTCATAAAGATTTAAGTCTCAAGTAAAATATTCATATTCCAGCCTAGCCAGTGTTTCTGTCACCAATATTTTATTAAAACTGGTAGAACAGTGGAGAATTTTTGAATCTTTTCTCTCTTTTAAAGCAAATAGAGTGCAGTACTTTTATAATAAGGTGAAATTCCACCAAAAACCCCATAACAACTCAGAGCAATAATTTTTTAATTTTCATGACAAGGAATACTCCTCTGCACTGTGATTGAGAGTACACAGGCTACTTTTTATAAATAATGCACTAATTGAAATGTCATTCATTCATATTCTAACTTTTAAAATGTGTCTTTATTTATTTATTTTAATTTTTTGAGACAAGGTCTCACTCTTTCACCCAAACTAGAGAGAAGTAGTGTCATCAGAGCTCACTGCAACCTCAGTCTCCTAGGCTCAAGTGATCTTCCTGCTTCAGCCTCCTGACCAGCTAAGATGATAGCGTGGGCCACAACGCCTGGCTAATTTTTCTATTTTTTGTAGAGACAGGGTCTCACTCTTGCTCAGGCTGGTCTTAAACTCCTGACCTCAAGCAATCCTCCCTCTGTGGGCTCCGAAAGTGCTAGGATTACAGGTATGGGCCACCATCATTCATAGTTTTAATCCATGAAAAAGATCTTCACAAAGATGTTAAATAATAAATTCCACATACACAGAAAAACTTACATGGTGATGGAGAAAGACATATACATTGGTAAAAATAACCAATAAAAATGTATTTTAAAGAATAAAATCTTTAAATAAATTTGTTTCGGCTGTTTCTGAATTGGCTGCTGAAGTGATTCTGAACTGAAGATTTTAGTTTAATCTGGTCCATCTATCCTCAGTTGTACGGAGGAGGGGAAATTAGAGGAAGGTTAAGTTTCTACTAAGAACTACAAAATGTATTGAGGATTTAATATATGTTATGTCTCTTATCCTTACAACACCTGGAGGTTACTCACCATTATCTCCTATTTACTGTTAAAAAATAGCCTGTAAGGTCAAATATTAAGAATCAGACACAGTATTTGTTTGTCTCAGCGTCTCTTGATTTCCTGTGATTGATCGCAGAGCTCCCCTTTCATTATTTCTCCCTTTACACAACCAGAATAGATTATGCTTCTCTTTGGGATGATTTTCCCATATAGATTTCTAAACTGCTGTGCACTCTTAACTTGTTGTTATCGATTTTAATGTTATCTGGATGACTTTGTCATCTTCATTTTTGCCATTCTCTGAGAAGATTTATTAAAGATAAATCATTGACTTAAAGTCTTTTTTCTCTATACCCATGAAGTAACCTATTCAGCCACACAAACAGATGGAGACTTTACATCTTTTATGTTTACCTGGATAGAGATGAAACACATTCCTCCTAGTAAAAGTATCTCAAGAATGGAAAAGCAAGAATCCAATGTACTCAATACTAATATGAAACCAATAGATAAACAACTACAGGCCGACGTGAAAGAAAAAACATAAGTATAGTCTAGCAAAGGAGAGGGGAAAAGAGAAGGGGTGAGGAGGGAGGGTGATTGGAGGGATCTCACATAATGTGCACAATGTGAAGGTGGTCAGCACCCCCCCCCCGGGGTGAAGGGCTCAACTACAACTTGAACTTTACCTTAGAATTAAAAACAATGTAACCTGAACATTTGTACCCACATATTAATCTGAAATTTATTTTAGAAAGTAGTTTTCCTCTTTGGGAATTTAATGTAATTTATCTGAATAGGAAATATTGAAATTTGAAGATTCTGATTTCATCAAAGTATTTCTTAAATATACCCTTTCTCTCCAAAAATCAAATGTTAAATAAAGGCTTATTTCTGGTCCATCCTTGAAGTTTCCACTATTCAAATCTAGACTTCTCACCAAAAAAACCCCTGAAAATTCTAAATGAAATTATTTTAAAACTAAAAGGTTGTAATAAAAACATATTTAGATGAAGAGTAAAACATTCTGACGTCTCCCATACAGTGTAATACATTAGATTTACAGATTTTGGCTTAATGTTATTAAACCAAAGCCAATCACAGATATGACTGACTGATTTTGCTACTTCTCCTATGAATAGTCTGTAATTTTAGAAACAGCCCTTGAGTTAACCAAGATAGAGACTCCAGTTTTATATAGCTGGTAACTTGATAGTCATTTCACATCTAGCTGCCTTTCCTGCTTTTAGATAAGAAAAGAAAAAAGTTCTTATTTTTTATGAAGGTTTTCATCCAAAAATCAAAGTGACTTCTATGTTTTTGTAAAAATGACACGTCATTGAAAACAAAAAAAGAAATTCATCAACTTTTTGTGAGCATTAATCTCATGTGGATGAAGAGGTGATGAAAATAACAAATTTAAGCTAAGCATAGAATCATACTATATAGACAATAAACTATTGTCAAATGCAAACAAATTCAAACTTTATTCAGAAAAAAAGACTATTCCAAGGAAAATGCGGTAATATCAGAAGCCTTCAAGCATATAGAAATGAAATAGAAATCCCTCCCCACAGGGTAAAGAGGAATGTTATAGGTGGATGCATTCATTCCTTCAAAAGGCATGTTGCAGTCCTAACTCCAATACTTCGGGATGTGACCTTATTTGGAAATACGGCCCTTACAGATAGCTCAGGTCATCTGAATCCATTGGAGTAGGGCCCTTAATGCTTATGGTTGGTGTTAGAAGATTCTGTGACGGTCGGAGGGAAGAATGCTTGTAAGACCGAGGATGGAGGCAGAGCCAGGAGTTTGGTGCTGAACATTAGATCTCAGTTTGCCCCAGGGCACTGCAGGCCAATTTTTTTTATTTTTTTTAAGAAATCTTTTCATTCATTTGTTCATTCATTCATTTTTACTTAATTTGTTCCTTTTGAATTACCAGCTATGAACTTGTTGAATCCCTATTATAAAGGTCTTTTACTGCTATGATCAACTATTGTGAGTGATTTCTTCAAGACTGTTCATATTTTGTGTCTTTGACATTATTTTGGTGTATTTATTCCAGTTTTTGTCACTCTAATAAAATAGTTTTCATGTCTCTATGAATGTTTATTTTTGTCTTCCATTTCCATTCTAAGTTCACATGATGCCCTTTAATTTCTTTTAGTTGCTTTATAATCGTTTTCTATTATATTTCCTTTTTCAGCTCTCCTCTTCCTATTTGTATATACGTAAATGCTTATGGTAACCGTATTTGTTAGATGCAAATGTAAATGCATATATAGTTTATAATTTCTTTGAAAGTCTGGACAATTACCTGTCAGACAATCTGTGTCTTTTGAGTGATTACTTTTGTGATATGTTTCACATTTATTGAGCATTTGCTCTATTTACAGATATAGTGCTAAACCTTTTATGCTAATTATTTTATTTAATATAAAGGATTCATTTGCTTTGCATACGCTATTTTACTTTTTGGTTTTGTTGTTGTTGTTTGTTTTGTTATGTTTGTTTTTTTGTTTTGGGGGGATTAGAGATGGGATCGTGATATGTTTGCCCAGGCTGGACACAAATTCCTGGGCTCAAGTGATTGTCCCACCTCAGCTTCCTGAGTAGCTGGGATTACAGGCATGTGCCATTGCACCTGGGTACATACTTCTTTTTTTTTCTTTCTTTATGATTATTAGACAGCTTTGAAGGAATGGGATGAGTTAGTTACTAGATATTATAACGCAATATGGCCAGGACAGAATAGTGGAGTAAACTGAAGTCTCAATAGGCTATATTGGGCTTGGTGTCTCCAAAACCTCCTTCTAAAATATATAATCTTCTCTCGCTGTTGGATCATTTCCCTCAGTGTTCTTTCTTATGGCTGGTGTTGCATACAGATCCCCTGTAACCCAGCCCTTACTGTTTCTTCTTCCACTTCCATTCTATTCCAATTCCAGCAAAGGCAAATTTACCACTCACCCTTCTTTCCTCAACCACGCTTAATCTCAGATCGTCGGTTGCAAACTCAAATGCTTACAAGAACCAGACCAGTTATATAGACATTATACGTATCCTATAAGCGTATGGTAAGCCAATCTACATTTTACATTTAAAAAACATTTTTTTTAGTTAAACATTATATTTAAGATACTTTCCCTAAGATTCTTATCCAAATTTCACCCAAAACAAGTTACAAACAAAAGGCTAACCACACACACACACATGCACACACACACACGCACACACACACACACACCCCTAAAATGAAAAAATAGAACCAAGTTATGAAGAATGGAGACAACATTCATTGAAATAAGGAAGTTCCCCAAATGCTGAACTATAAACTGTTAAGCACCCTTTCCAAATGCTTAGCCATCTTCAGGAAGCTACAGCAGCTGTCAGAGAAGCAACAGATTCCACATCTGACTTCAAATGAGACCCATTTCTTCCCTCAAAATAAGTGTCCCCATACCAAAAATATATCCAACAATTTACATATCTGTACACATCTATTCTAATTCTTTAGTGCTTACTCTTTGTATCACTGGTCACACTCACCTCTTCTGGAAAACATGTTCAAGTTCTTAAGGTGTGGTGAGTGAGTGATGCCACACACTGGTGATTCTACTTACCCTTACGGTGACAGACTGCCATCCTCTAATAGATTAGTTGTCCATTTGTAGATCTCAGGATTGTTCTCATAGGTCAACATGCTGAAGGTAGATCAATCATGTTTTCCTGACAAACTGGAGAGAAACAAATGAATATAAGCCTTCTTTTCCACTTTGGATGAAATGTTACTAATTCAGAGCATAACACTGGTTTCTAATATTACTCTGAAGATCTATGGCAGTTATGGTATTTTAGATTAACTTTTAAGTGTTATGACATCTGAATTATTTGTTGATAAATTCAATTTCTTTATAGAGCAAAATTTTCAAAATACGGGATCATGTTCATTCCAGTATATCTTATAATAAATAAGAGTTCAAAAACTATAAATGCCCAGTGATATTGAGATATTCAAGTAGGTATTAAATTGTCATTAAAAATAAAATTACTGAAGCATTTAATAAAAGTGAAAATTTTTAGGAATCATCTAAAGGAAAAAATGGATACTTAAATAATCTCAACTTTAGAAAGAATGTATAAAATAGACCTAAAATAACTCTGTCATGAAATATGTTAGCTATTAATTGGGATTATCTCTGGGTCATGAAATTATAAGTGATCTTTCATTGTCTTCATTGTGTTTTCATTGAACCTTCTAAGCTGTCTCCATTACACATGGATTTTTAACAGGGACAAATAAAAATTTTAAAACAGTGATCTATAAAAGAAAAAAATGGAAAATGTAGCCCTTGGTAATGAAAAGGTCTCAAATTACTACCTTAATGGCACAATAAAAATAAGTAAAATAAAAGAAGTAAATTATTGCTAATTATTCCATATCTTATTCCAAGATGATGGTAACTCCTAAGACTCATTTTAGACACAACACTTGATAGCCAATAGTTACTTGATTAGTCTCAATAACAGAAAAGAAGAGAGGTGACATGCCTCCTTTGATTCTGAAATCAAAAAATGAATTAAAATAATGAAAAATTTAGCACTTTTTCCCTATGGCATTTTACCTTTCTGTTTGTTGAGTAAAATACACTTAGGTGAACTTTTGAGTTTTCTAAATCCTTCAACATTGATGCCACAATTACTACTAGAAATCTGTATCTGAAGAACTTTCCAAATGAAAATCATATTATGCAACTCATTTTTGATTTTACGAAACAACTAGAAATTACTAAATAAAACGTGATCTCAAGTGAAACAAAAAACATTGAATAAAGAAATAATTTAGTCCTTAAAAGTGTCACAGAATGCCAAATATATGTTTTATATTAACATGAGTGAGCCTTCCAGGTTCCTGTATTCCCAGATTTTAAGTGAAAAATTGTCATCTAGGCTCTAATTTGGAGCATTACCAACCTTCACAATTCAATGAATTGATAAAACTCTAGATGAGACCAAGGAGGAAAGTTAGTTCTCTCATGAGCCTTCCATTTATTATTATGCCAAATATCAGCCCAAATTAATAGTTACAATTACAAAAAGTTCTCTGAGAAGTATTTTATTAGTTATCTAAAGGAAACTTTTTAAACATCTAATTATTTTGAAAAAGCATCTAAGCCACATTTTCCATAGTCAAGACACCCTTTAATAACGGTCACTTTCTTGCTAAACTTGCAAGAACCTTTTCCCTGTGAAGACTGTACGTGTGCATGTATACATTTTCCAGCATGAACTCCTCTCTAGGCAGGGCCTTTACCTTCAAACATTCTGGAATGTTTCCAAGACTCTTGTTCCCATCCAGAAACAAAGGTGAGGTCTGGAAGAGAATCTCAACCCCGTTAAGCGTTAGGGTCTTTGTCAGCTATCACCAACAGCAGAGTTTATGAGAAATGAGGAGCCAGGCTTCCAGCTGAATTTCAGTTTAGTTATTTTTGTTTTAATGTATGTGTGAATCAATTAATCCTGTCATAGAAGGGCATCGTAAACTGTGTGCCAGAGTTAATGAGTCAGACATTATCACATCATTACACCAGCTGGCATAATGTAGCATGTGCTGTTTGTCATAATATACACTGCCATGCTTAACAACCATTAATTGTTTACACGAGCAATCATATTTTTCTTCAAAGAACCTTCAGCGACTGGTTCATATTTTGAAGGCTTTTTAAGTGAATACCCATTGCAAGTAAAAGATATCCTCACTAAAATAGCCCAAATGTAAGAAACCGAAGCTCGAGGAAGACATTTGGAAGACAGTGATTGTCTGGAAGACCATTCAAAGAAAATCTCCCTGCTGCAGAATCAGCTGAATCACAAAACTGACTTGCAAGGCTGATTCAACCACTGTCTTGAGAAAAAGTTGGCAAGGTGTAACTCCCTACTGGTACACATTTTAGAGGATCAATGAGGCCTAGGATACATGAGTTACCACCAGGACTTTCTGAGAAAAGACACAGTCATAAATTTAAAAATTATAAAAATCATTATAAATAGCTTGGCTGTTGTGGCTTTCCTGGCTGATGAAAGGCAGCATGTGGCCATCACAGCCCAAAGTTATAGTTTCCCAGCTTTCCATGGATTGGTTTCAGGCCACTTCTGCCCGTTTTCATTGGCCATATGGCTTTTCCCAGGCAAACATGAACACCACGAGTTAAGGCAGGGTTTCCAAAAGAGTCAGATGCATAAATCACGGGAACCTTCGTCCACTGCAGCTCACAGTTGATTTTTTCAGTGGAGATTTGTCATAGACTAACAATGTCTAAATTAGCCTAAGAGATTTAATAGGAACATGAATTTAATACAAATATGAGTGATTTTACAAGTAAGTAAGAAATTAAACTGAATACAAATAATGCACAAGTAAGGAATTAAATAACTTTTTAAAATGCATTCACTTTGCAAAATGCTTTCATAAACATTATTATATTTTAAAAAGTTATTTAATTCCTCCTGCCTCAGCCTCCAAAGCAGCTGGGACTATAGGAGCCATGATGTCCAGCTAATTTTTTTCTTTGTAGCAGAGACAGGGTCTTGCTCTTGCTCAGGCAATGCACATTATTTTTAGGTGCAAACACACATGCATATCTTTGCATTTTGAAGCAGTGAAGCAAGCTTTTATGCTGTCATCCATTACTACTATTGTATTAAATCCTCACCTGTATTTAATGACACAGCAGATATATTTAAAATAAACAAAGAAAAGGCATTATGCATTAATCTGTAATTTATTTGGATATAGAAGTTTTTCCTCAAACTTAAGGTACCTGAGAATCACCTACAATAATTATGTAAAAATTCAGATTCCCAAAGGTTCTGATTCATTGGTTTCAACTGAGCATAAATTGGACCTCAGTAACCTCCATTTTTTTTTACAGTTTTTGGTGGAGCTGGGTTTGAACCCACCACTCCAGTATATGGGGCCAGTGCCCTACTCCTTTGAGCCACAGGAGCTCCCCATATGATTATGAAAAAAATAAAGGAAAAATAATGGTTTTGACCAATTAAACCATAGAATGTCAAAAATATTTTACATCACATAGAAAAACAATACGATATTGTGAAGTTATAAAAAGAATTTAGCACAATTCATATTTTTAAAACCTGGGATTTTTTAATTGGTACATAAGATTTGTATATATTTTGGGGGTACATGTGCTATTTTGTTACAAGAATACAAAGTGTAATGGTCAAATCGAGGTATTTAGGATCTCTATCACCCCAAGCCTTTATTACTTTTTTTATGTTGGGAACATTTCAAATCCTCTCTTCTAGCTATTTTGAAATACATAATAATTGTTGTTAGCCATAGTTACCCTATTGTAACTATTAATAGCTTAGTTCCTCAAACTTCCTATGTATTTACACTTGTTCATCTTCCTCTGTTCTTTTCCCAACCCACTCACCCACACACATCATCCCCAGCTCTGCTAACTATCCTTCTGCTCTCTACCTCCATGAGATCAACATCTTTAGCTCCCACACATGAGTGAGAACATGCGATATTTTTCTTACTGTTCCTGGATATGTTAACTTAACATAAGGTACTCCAGTTCTATCCATGTGGTTGTAAATGATGGGCTTTCATTCTTATTTCATGGCCAAATAGTATTCCATTGTGTATATAGGCCACATTTTATTTATCCATGCATCCAGAGATGAATACTTAGGTAGATTCCGTATCTTGGCTCTTGTGAATAGTGTTGCAATAATCATAGAGGTGCAGGTATTCCTCTGATATATTGATCTGTTTTCCTTTGGACAAATACCCATAGTGGAATTGCTATGTTGGTTCTATTGTTAGTTTTTTTGTGAAATCTCCATCCTGTTTTCCATAAGAGCTATACTAATTTACATTCCTACCAACAGTGTATAAAAATTCCCTTTTCTTCATGTTCTCACCAGCATCTGTTGTTTTCTTTTGTCTTTTTGATAATAGCCATTCTAACTGAGATAAGATGATATCTCATTGTGGCTTTAGCTGCATTTCCCTAATGGTTAATGATGTTGAGAATTTTTTCACATACCTATTGCCCATTTTTATGTTTTATTTGGGAAATGTCTTTTCATGTCCTTAGCCTACTTTTTAATGGGATTATTTGGTTTTTTGCCATTAGGTGTTTGAGAACTTTGTGAATATTTTGGAAAATAACCCTTGGACAGATACAGTTTGCCACTGTTTTCTCCCATTCAACAGGTTGTCGCTTCATTCTGCTGATCATTTCCCATGCTGTGTGCAGATGCTTTTTAGCTTAATATAGTCCGATTTACCTATTTTTGTTTTAGTTTCCTGTGCTTTTAAGATCTTAGACATAAAATCTTGGCTAGACCAAAATCCAAAAATGTTTTCCTCTAGCAGTTTTATAGTATCAGGTCTTGGGTTTAAGACTTCAGTGCATTTTAAGTTGATTTTTATATGTGGTGAGAGATAGTGTCTAGTCTCATACTTCTACATATGGACCTACAGTCTTCTCTGCACTGTTTATTGAAGAGGGAGTCCTTTCCTTCATGTGTGTTCTTAGTGCCGTTGTCCAAACTCACATGGCTGTAAACATGATTTATTTCTTGGTTCCCTATTTCATTGATCTATGTGCATATTATTACACAAATATCATGCAGTTTTGGTTACCATAACTTTGTAATCTATTTAGCATGTAAACAACAAAGAAGTTCAAAAGAGAAATCACTTTGCAAACACACACAAAATATACATTAAAAAAAGATAAAAGGCAGAAGTAAACAAGAAGAGGGCTGAGAGGAAGGAATAAAGGAATTATCACTCTAGAAACATATTAATGCAATGAGAAAAATATGTAAGTAAATGATGTCATTTATAATTCATTAAGAATTATTGAATTTAGAATTCAATATTTAATTCAACAAAAAATAATAATGATTTTAGGAAACCTGATGCTATATCTTTCTTTTATTAGTTTAATTTTTTACTTATAATTGGCACATCATAACATGTACTTATGGGGAACAGTATTTAGAGAAATAGTGAAAAGTTAACCTAAACTAGATTAAAATCAATTATATGAGCCAAATAATTTTCAAAATTTCAACTTCAAGGTGATAAGAGTGGTTTCTAGATTTCTGATCAACAGTCTTCTTGCGTCATTCTTTATGAATCTCAAATTTATTAACATAATTCTACCAATTGAATAAATACTTAATGATATTAACAGTTTCTTTATTTACTCAAATAAGAAAGTCATGGAAAAGAACACTGAATAAGAGTTTTAGGTTAATGTAAGAACTCTGGAATCCAGTGTGCGCAGTTACCAAGCATCTGTCTGTTACCATAATCAGTGTGGGGCTTTTTGCCTCATTATGAACCTTGGAAGATTAAACTGACCAATACCCTGAATTCCTGACAAACTTTCATAAAGTTACTTTTCCTTAATTGTAAACTATGAGTAATTCAATGATAATTCAACACCTAGTTAATAAAGTAACACCAATTTTTTTTTTTTTAGTGAAAAAGTAAAAGCAATTTATCTGTCATTCTCAAGTATAAAAGTTATAAGTCACAACTTAACCCACTATCAGATTTGCACTTTATTTTTCCCAGGTACAGAATTTCATTAAATTTACAGGTCAAGCTGGCTAACTGCCAGATTGTTACTTTAATAACAATAGTATTCATATATCTCAGTAAGCGTCAAATCGAAGACATCAGAACAACAGCAGCAGCAATGTTAAAGTCATCCCCATCCAAGCACATCCCCACCACCAGATCTTTGCATTCTCAGTTCCTCCTACGTGGAATGCTCTTCCCAAGAGAGTCAGGGCTCCTTCTTCACCCCCTGGTCTCTGCTCAAATATTATCTTCTTGAGGTCTTTGCTGACAACAACAATTAAACTTGCAGATGACCTCTATACCCCATCCCCACTTCTTGCATTATTTTTCTCCACGGCATTTGTCATCATCTGATGTTTTAATTGTATATATTATAAGTATATAACTTGTTTATCCATCTCCCTCCACTAGAATGTAAGCTTAGTGTAGGCTGGCATTATTTTTTATTGTTCACTGCTATTTTCCTAGTGGATAGCAAATGCACAATTAATATTTATTCAATGTATAAATGAATACAATAATAAAATGAATGAATGAGCAAATCTAGCAAACAAAATATTACCCTATGTTGATGAAATACAAATGTGTATGAGAGGTATACATCACAAGTGTTTTTGTGTTATGTTAAGAGACAAAAAAAACCCCAAAATACAAATATTGTCTCCTAGTATTTCAGGAGACATACTAGTTATCACAAATTTTTAGGACCACGCATGGTGACTCACACCTATAATCCTAGCACTCAAGGAGGCCAAGGGTAGAATGCTTGAGTGCAGGAGTTCCAGATCAACCTGAGCAAGAGCAATACCCCAACTCTACTAAAAATAGAAAAACTAGCTGGGCATGGTGGTATACACCTGTAGCCCCAGCTACTTTGGAGGCTAAGACAAGAGGATCGCTTAAGCACAGAGTTTGAGGTTGCTGCAAGCTATGCTGATGCCATGGCAATTTAGACAGGGTGACTGAGTGAGTGAGATTCCATGTCAAAAAAAAATTTGTTTTAAAAACCCACAAATGTTTACAGGAGGAAAAAATCTGAAAGTTATATTTGACTATGGGCAAATTCGAATTCAGGCAAAAGCAAAAAAGTAATTTGTATTTACTATTTGAAATTAATCAGACCTGTGTTAAGACTGTGTGAAAAAGGTCTAAAATTAGTGCCCATAATCCACTGAATTAAGAATTATAATTAAATGTTGGTATCAGTGAATTCAAATTAATGTGCTATAAGGATTTGTGAATGTTAGCATTTTACAGCACAACCGTTGGCAATATCACAAGGCCTTTCCTGTGCCTGCACACACGGATAGTTGGAGTTTCCACTATTTCAATGGAAAATTCTTTGATTTTGACATATTATTGGTGTTATTCTTCTTATTTAAACTAACTTGACATTACTTCAAGCTGCACATCATCAATTTAGCATCATTTACACAAAGGCTGAGGCATATTTTTCATAACTTTTCTGACATTTTATGTTTTCTGTCCTATAATTTTCCAATAAAAAATATGTTTTTAAAATATGAAGCAGTATTCATAAAAAAATCATTAGTAAAATGAATAAGCCAAACCACAGAAAGGAAGAAAATATTCCTAATACGTAAGTAAAGGACCCATACCTACTTTACATTAAAAGCTCCTATAAATAAATAGGAAAAATATAAACAAGTCAATGGAAAAATGATCAAAAGGCTTTTATAGACACTTCACAAAAAGATTATTCAAGATTCCAATACACTTGTTGCACTATGTTAACCAAAATAGTCAACTGAATTAGTCATCCGAGACATAAACATTAAAATCACAACGTGGCCAGTACACAAACACCAGAATGGCTGAAATAGAGTCCTTAATACCAACTGTTGGCAAAGATGTATAACAGCCATAACTCTCGTACCCTGCTGCTATGGGTGTAAATTTGTATAACAACTTTAAAAAACTTGTGTGTTATCCATTAAAAATAAGCATACCCACGACCTAGCAATTCCACTGTTAGGTATAGACTCAGTAGAAATAGTTTCCCACATATGTTCACAAAGATCTATTTCTAAAACGATCGTAGCAACATTACTTCATAGCAGCACTATTTGTAATATGCAGAACGTTGGAAACTGCCCAAGTGCACATCAACAACAGAATAGAATAAAAATTGTCACAAATTCGCACAATGGAACCCTACACAACTACAAGGCCGAGTGGGTGACAGCTGACTCCAATGCTAAAGATGACACACACATAATTTTGAGCTAAAAAAAAGTAGGGCGTAAAAAGTACATACCATATTATTACATTTATATAAAAACACATAAAACTAATCTAAGCTGTTCGAGTCAGGATGACACCTAAGTCGGGGTAGCAGGATATAAGTAACCAAAGGGGATACAGGGGTGCTCCTGAAAGCAGATAGTTGTATTTCTTTGTTTCCTGTTACTTTTAAGTGTTTAATTGATGAAAATTCATAGAGCTATAAAGCTACAACATACGTGCTTATCTATATCAAACTGCACTTCAATAAAATTCTAATGTTGCAAAAACACACAATCCGACCGCCTACAACATGCCTGTTCAGTCACTCCTCCTGATTATTATTATTATTTTTTAATGTTTTCCCCACTGGAAGGTGAAGTAGGCAGCTCTTTAGCTCTGGCTACGTGGCAAAAGAGCTACCAACAGAGGCTACAAATGAAAAGGCTTAGGGTAACGACAGGGCCCTGTGCTTGCTTTAATGCTCTCTGGTCAGCATCTCAAAATTCTTAATAAATTGTTAACAAATGGTCCATATTTTTATTTTCCGTTTAGCCCTCAAAATTATGTCACAGTTATGGATAACTCCTTCACTTTTTGTAAGTATCTGAGGAAATCACCAGATTTAAAAATTAATAACAGATAAGCTTGTATTATGATGATAAGAGATACTTTGGTTGGAAATAAGAAAGGCCTAGCACTTTAGCAAAATATTGATAGTTCTGGCTCGGCACCTGTGGCTCAAGTGGCTAAGGCGCTAGCCACATACACCTGAGCTGGCTGGTTGGTATCCAGCCTGGGCCTGCCAAACATCAATGACGGCTGCAACCAAAAAATAGCTAGGCGTTGTGGTAGGCGCCTGTAATCCCAGCTACTAGGGAGGTGGAGGCAGGAGAATAGCTTGAGCCCAGGAGTTGGAGGTTGCTGTGAGTTGTGATGCCATAGCACTCTACCCAGGGCAATAGCTTGAGGCTCTGTCTCAAAAAATACATATATATATTGATAGTTCCTTCTATATGGATACTCAAATAGTTACACAAAAGTGAATTATTTAAAGAAAAGTATTACTTGGGTAAGTATTGACAATTTCAAAATGATTTTTAGAGAATGACCCCTGAGTACTTTTGTGAAAATACAGGCAAACAATATGGCCAATCCTACATGATTCTGCATAATTCTACAATACAATTCAGTAGCTTTTCATTAATTTATCTTAGCATATCAGCAAAACATAGGTTAAGGGTGTGAGTTAGTTCAAAGACATGAGATTTATTAATTCGTCCAGCCTGTAATCATCCATTCGTTCTTTCTCCAATCTATTTAACTTATTCCATTGACACCACAAAGCATACAAAATAAATCAGGCTTGGATTTCATTTTAGAGGAAATATGATATACTTATTAACGAATGTCAGACAAGATAGAAAATATATTATAAGAGATGCATTTATTGTTCAAAAATTTGAAGGAAAAGCAATTCAGTTACGTTGGCCTTAGACAAAACTAGAGATGCCTTTGAGGAAAGTAGTCTTTGTACTGGGAGCTGAAAGGAGGTAGGATTTGGGTGTGCAGAGCGTCACATGGCACCTTCTTCCTGTTCTTTCTCCGGAACCTAACTGAAGTATCAGCTGCTCTAGGAAATTCTCCCTCGCTCTTATCTATGCCGTCATGTTAAGCTGAGCCTCAAATTTAAGTATAAAAACATAAAGAGGAATAGGGAATACCAGATCTGGTTAAGGAGACTGCTTCAATTTTATGTATTTATTTATTTTATTAAATCATAGCTGTGTACATTAATGCAACCATGGGGTCAAGGGAGGCCTTCAGGAGAAGGTAACACTCGAGCATGGTTGGAGGAGACACGGAAGAGAGCCCTGCAGATAACCAGGAAAGAGGCGCCCAGGCGGAGGGAAGGACAAGCAGGGACTCTGCGAGGTGCGAGTTCAGCGTTCAGAGAACAGCCAGGAGGCCAGTGTGGCCTTCGGGAGAACTTGAGCTTTTGCTCTGAACGATTGAAACAGAAATGTGCTACAGTTGTCTAAAGCGTTCCGCACGGTAACACGCTATACAGGCTTGTAGCCTGGGAACCACGTCCCTGCCACACGGCCTGGGTTTGTGTAAGTGTCCTCTGTGACGTTCCCACGACCGCGAAACCGCCTGACGATGCCTTCTCAGAATGTGCCCCTGATTCTGGTTCATGCGTGACTCTGCCCGAAATCAGGGACGTCGCAGTGCGCTGTTTATGAGACTCTCTTCTCAGAACAGGTGGAAGGGCGAACTGGAGAACACGTTAGACATTAAGAAGCTAAAGTGACAGAGAGAATAGGGGACATAAGGGAGCCCCAGAAGAGCTTGGGGAGGAGGGTATTAAACATCGGCTGATAGCCGATCAGCCCATTCATAAAACTACGCTGAGTGGCGCCTGTGGCTCAAAGGAGCAGGCGCCGGCCCCATGTGCCAGAGGTGGTGGGTTCAAAGCCAGCCCTGGCCAAAAAACTGCAAAAAATAAAATAAAATAAAATAAATCAATCAATCTAGGGTGGGAGATGCGTGGGCGCAGGAGCCGAGGAAGGAGTGGTGCAGTGGAGGAGATGATCTCAGCTTTTTTCCCCTCTAACTACGCTGCTTGCTATAAATGACCTTCTGAGAACTTAACCTATGTTGCTCTCGGGTTCTTCATTTATAAGTTAAGGAAAGTAATTTTATCTTGCCTCCTTTAGAGGATGATGTAATAATCAAATAAGATCATGTACGTATATGTAGAAATGTAAAAACGGCAGCTGCAGCTGCTGCTAACGGTGTGACCTCTGATAGTTGGGAGTGGGACCCCTGCAAAGGCAGGGCAAGTCGAGGGGTCCTCAGCAGGCCGCCGCCAGGAGAAGTCGAGGCACAGCCATCTGCAGCTTCGGGGGTCCCGACTTTTCATGTAGGTTGCAGCTAGAATTATCGGTTTTAAAATCTGTCATGTACTTTGCCCTTCCCATTGAATCGGAAATCAATTGTAATCATTTACCCTATTTAATTAATTTTATTTTATTTTGCATATTTGAAATTAGGGGCTCAGGAATGTCATATGCAAATATATGTAAAACAGCACATAAATTAGTATCGAGAGCCAAAAGCCAGAAGTTTTTTTTTTTTTTTTTTTTCCAACTGGAATATCACTGGGAAAAAAGGTTCCTCTGACAGGCTTACCGGGATTTAGCTGTTTAAAAACGTCTTCATTGTTTAATAGGAGTTTAGGGCTACGACTGATAGGACTAAACCTCCATTTCCATATCTAATATTAGAGAAGCCCATAAACTTAGCAATTTTGATCCATTTGACCTTATTCATCTTAGTAAATATTTCTGTAGCTTTGAAAAATTAGCAGGAGAAATAGGGTATGAATTGGTGGGAGATGGGAATTGGAGGTAAAGTGGCTCCTGCCTCTCGCACCTGACACGCCATATGTCAAGCCACTAATTCACACATTTCTGCAGACGGAAATGAGGAGAGCTTTCTGTCTATTTTTATCATTAAATGAGGCCTAGAAAAAGAGAGATCAAATCAGCGACTGCTTTTGTTCCATGTTGGGAAAATGATTCTATTCCATAGTTAGATTTACAGTAATTGTATAGTGGCTCTCAACCTCTGAAAATTGTAATGACTCTATAATCTTGATTATCTTTATATAAACTATTCTTTTATTTGGAGTATATTTCAATAAATAATCTAGTCCCACAAAGCTCACATTAGTGCAAGCTTTTGACACAAAATACCCCCCAAATTGGATTATAATAATTGTAAAAGGAAAGAAATGCCTGAATTCTTAGAAGTCCTATAAGATACCATATCTTTATTATTTTTGGACACATTAAATCTTTTTTTTAATGCTGAATGATAGCGAGGGAAGATTTATATATCTATTCTAAGGAAGACTGCATCAGTGTGCTTTTGAAAATTTTTCAAATTACAAAAACTGACTTCATGTAGCACTTCATAATTTTCCTCATCAAATCCTAAAGAGTATATTAAAACATCTGTTTTTAGAATATCTTGCTGACAGTAGAATGTTATACCCCCAGGGAGGCTCTTAGTTTTGCATAAAATTTGCATACTCATAAATAAGTTAACATAGGAGGGGACAAGTGTATCAGCTGCAAACAATGCAGATATTTTCCATATATTCTTTCATTACTTGACAAAAAGCCATAGATTTTTTTGAAAAATGATTTTTTCTCTTAACAATCTTTACAACGAGACTTTTAATTCTTCACAAAGATTTCTCCCTTCAATTTTCTCTACCCTTCCCTCAAAATCCAAAGATAGCTCAGATTGCTTCAATATTCAGAGGCACAATATACTGCAGGTGTATAAATAATATTTAAAGTGTGGCATATATGACAGGCTTTAAAACGGAATCTTGAGGGAGTTTCAGTGTAACCTGGATTATAAGACATCCGAGGAAGGACAATCTTCATCTTCTCTCATCCTGGCACAAAACAACTTTATATTCACATAATTTTATCAATTGACGCAACCCAGTAAAGTACCAAGAAAGTACATCATACCTTCTTCATTTAGTTAGCTGGTGTGCTTTCAATTATTTGAGTTTAAGAAAAAATTTATACCTTCTCTAATGTTTATTCTGGTCTCACCCTAGCCTAGGGAATCGTGGATAACAATGGGGAGATTACTCCACACAGATAACTGTCCCGTCTGCTTGCTATAGTTGCACTGTTACATTATGAATGTGATACATTATTACAGAAGACCATTATTATCACATAATGACTAGGAACTAGCTCCCTGTGGTCAAGATGCACTGCCATGGGGTAGGTCAGTCCAGGTTAAAGATGCAGGATCAGGTTTTTATTCCCTAGATCTGTCTACAAGAAACCAATACCATCAATGCATTATAGTTAAACACTCTTCTATTGATCTCCTGGATGGACAGTGGATTTAGACTCTTCTCAATCATTTTTTTATTGCCTTTTAATTCCTCTATTTCAAAGTCACCCTCCCTCGTATAAATCTCTCTTTGTGAAAAGATTAGCTACCTCTGGATGAGGGACACATTGGAAGATGCTGTGGAGAAATATCGGTTAGGAACTGTGAAGGGTCTGAGATTTTACCATACTTGCAATCTAACAAGTTAGACTACTACAATTTCATGGATGTTGGCAGAAGACATAAGACTCATGGTTCAAAGACTGCTTATGACTCATGCAACAGCAGTAGCCAGAGAATGGGTGTTTGTGCTAAGCTCCAGCCCTTGCATGGCCATGTAAGGAGCACAACATGATACCTGCACATCAATGGGTGGCTTTATAGAGCGGAACCCTGAGCTTGCAGAACCCAACCCTTTTACACTAGACGTGAGCATTGCTGTGGAGGAAAGATGCTGCCTCATCTTCCAAGACAGTTTACTGTAGAAAGGTATTTTAACAATACAGAAATAAAGGCAGTCAGTTACTCCCCCGAGATATGCAGAAACATGAGAAAACCAAAAAATATAGTGGCCCCACGATACCTGTCCCCACTCTTCTAGGCGCCTTGACAAACATTTATTTCTAAGAGCCACAACCACTGTTGAAGCCACTGAGTACTGGGCCTTAAAAACTGAAATAGGAACAGAGTGGAATCTAAAAAGGGGGATATAATTATTGGAAAATTTCTTAGCCATTTTTCAAAAAGGAAATGAAAATGTCTTTGTTAAATGCAAATACCTTCCAAGGAACAAGGCATTATAACAGCTATTAGCTTATGAAACAGCTATTATGGATATTAAATAGTAGAGTGTTCTGAATTTGTTAAACATTTAACATCTACTAATTCATTCTACCTGTACAAGAACCCTGCATGATAGGCAAGTATGTATCTATTATGTTATTTTATAATTGAGTAATACCGAGACACAGAGAGAGGTAAAGTTACTTATTCAAACCCACACAGGTTATATTTGAGTCATTCAATTAAATAGTAACATCATTAACAATATAACAACATAATTTGCCTCAGAATTATAAGTATCCAACATTCAATACCTAAACATATAAATATAAATATATATGTAATTGATAAAATTGAATGTTAGATACTCTTTTGTGGAGATTGTATTATAATAGCACTATTTTAAACAGTGCCAAACTTTCAAAAGATAGACCCTGGAGTTGTAGCTCTGGAATATACTTCCTGATTATAAGAATATCAACCACATCGTTTAAATTCTGCAACAACTTTGTAAAAGTTATTGATGTAAACATTTGTTACATTTTGTGAACTACTACTCAAAATCCTCCAGTTACAGGCATTTTCTTAGTGAAGTAACATCCACTAATCTGCCAAACTGAAATCACTGTACAGATAAACCACTTCTGTTTTTGCCACTTAACTATAGGATATTAATGATTTGATAAAGCAGCAAGATTCACCAAATGAGTATATACCAACCATTTGGCACATGTCTGCTAAAGAGAACAGATAAAAACTCTTTGGGTGGTGGTGGGGGGGGGCAGCCGAGGATTTGTTTTCACATATTTCTAAGACAAAAGCCTGTCATAAAGTGTCACAGTGTTGTGTTTCTTCTTAAAATCTGTAACATGGTAGCAGATTGTCAAAAGGGGTTAAAGCCAATGTGGGCCATAACTTCTTTCAGCTCTCAAGAGTGCGGCAAAATGTATTATTTGGCGTAATCATGACACAGATCTGCATGTGTATGTCTTCAATAATTCATGCTGCAGCTTGTCTCACTGTGGGGACAGATGTCAGTGAAACCAGTGACAGCCGATCACACTGATCCCATACATAATCACGTGTGGCTGATCCCACAGTGCCACCGAGCCTTGACTATGTGCCCACTAGGTTCAATTGGAGCTCAGAAAATATGCCCCAGCAAGTTTGGGGGGTAGCCATTTATTTTATAACTACGTGAAATGTGCATGAAAAATGTACATACATATAGTATAAGCTCCCTGCTTCCATATAATTTCCTAAGGAGTTAGAGACATTTACAATTTGGATTGGTTATATGTGGGAATGTTTCTTACACTTCAATGCCACATTTATTAGGTCAGTAAAAATATACATACAAAAAGTTCCTGACAATGTTATTTATTATTACATATAAAAATACGTATATCTCGTACAGATGATTTAAAAAATTATCAATCTTGATTAACCTTTCATTACTAATATATAATAACAACATGTAACATATTCCAAAGATTAAATAAGCCTTTTTGATCTCTATGACTTATCCTTATTTCTCATAATAACTACTATTTCCTTTTAACAATAAGCATTAATCTAAAAATGATCTTACTCAGATGGTTTAAGAGTAATATAAATGTTTATCTATCAGAAAGTGTTTACGGACCTTAGTTCAAACACCAGTTGGAAGAACACAGAACATAGAAACATTCCTGCAGCCCAAAGTTAGTCTAATTCTTAGGCATCAACCTATAACAAGTTTCTTGGTAAGGGGCTAACATAAGAGCATGCAGCTATAGCAGAGCTGGTCTAGTGCTTCTATTAGAACAATAGGCCAAAGTACTTACCTTCTATTTATGCATAAAAAACCAGAGAGCAGGCATTTGAAAAGCCTTTTAAAAGCCAAGGTACGGCATAATATTTTAAATCGCAAGATGAGCTGCATTTATTCGTCTTTTGAGTAACCTGCAGTTTCTCTGATTAGCAACAAGAAAATACCATGTATATGCTTATGCGTGTGGCTATGTATGTGAGTATATGTTTATATATACCTATTGCATTTTTAAAAACCCAACAGAAAACCCTGACATTGATGTTTTCCTTAGCAACATAATATGTCTTTTGGCCATTTTTGACTTGCCTCTAGACACAAGGCATTTCATTTAGGCTTTGAATCATTTCATTTTTCTTGCTGAGTTTTCAGAGGAAGTTACTGGCTTATTCCTAATGAATCCCCTAATCCACTCTCCCCCCACCCCCAAGATCAGTACATTTAGAAAAAGGCATTGATTTTTCATTATCCGAGGATTAGTCTGTTTTGAGATCTACTCTGACTGAGTCAGGGAATCCCACCAGTGCTACCAGACAAACTGTTGCCCGACAATGGGTGCCGTTTTTCCTTTGGAAGTGCATTTCCATAAACATTTCTAATCACAGCTTAGTAAAGAGACATGGTACAATAATTCATGACTTTTAGGTAATATGTCACATGAATCTTAACATATGGCATTGCACTCTACAATGGCAATCTTGGCTTCCAAAGGGACCTGGAAAACATCCAGGGACATGAGAAGGAGCCAGACTTCATAGGAAACCATATCGATGCTAATCCAGGTTTACACCTTTCATCCAGACTCACCACTCTCGAGCAGATGGCTCAGTGTTGAAGCACTAAAGTTAGCGAAATGTCAAAACTATTTCGCTAGACTCCCCAATTGTTCATACAGAGTATTTTTCAAGGACTGGATATCAAAATAGTATTAATGAATCATAGCACTCAAGTCTCCGATCACAAGTGCAGAGTTTTAGTTTCAACTTCCAAAGACAATCTGGCTTTGTTCCCTTGGAATATGGCCAACTAGCTTTTACAAATGAAAATCAAATTTAAAAAACTTCTTCCCTGATTCTTTAGCCAGCAAGGACCTATTCAAAAAGGACAAAGGAATGCGGAACCCTTTGGCAGATACTATTGCTGGCGGAATCAATTTAATCATCCAAATAAATGTCATGAGATAAAGACTCTGAGTGAAAGTTTCTTACCCTGGGATTCATGAACAGGGAAAAAGCTAAAGGGGTTCAGGGAGCCCACAACCATCTGAATCTGGGGGTGCATGAGCTTGCTTTTCTGTGTGATATACATATTCCCCAAATAGTCAGGGGAATGGATGACACCCTCATATTAGGATATAGCAGTGGTTTCAGTGAGTTACAGAAGGTCAGAATTACATTTATAAGGAGAATGAATATATCTGCTCTAGACAAAAATATACTTCAGCGTTAATTGATCTAATAACGCCTATTAAAATTGATTCTATCTTTAATGTATTTTTCTTCTAATGTTTAAAAATATCTTTGGAAGTAGAAATTAAAAGCCCTGTTTTATAGACATCTAACCCCCTGAAACCCACCGGGGTCTTCCAATGGCTACTCCAGGATTAGCCTTCTTGCCCCAAATTCCTTTTTCTTGACATCACATCTCCTTTAATAATGATTTCTACCAAAGCATAACCAGACGGCAGCAATCTCAATAGTAAGAAGAGTTAGCCACGTCTCTGACAGCATAAGGAGGATAGAGTGGGGGACCACTTTCAAGAAACATTTCTTCTCTCAAAATTTCTTCATGCACGTCTAAGGGATATGAGTGCTATCATCCTCAAGAGGTATGTTTTCCTTTGAAAACTTCTTATAGCATCCACTATGGTGTTACAGTCAGTCAACATTAAATGATAAAATAGCAATGGGAATTTCCATCCTGGCCAATAGCTTGAGGCAAAGTATGAGGACATACCATTCACCATCCTAGGAGCCGGTTCACACCAGGACAGTTATTAGATTTATCCCGTTCTTCCATGAACGTGTTCCCGGGAGTGACGTCCAGGATAGATTCATGTGTAGCACCTGAGGTTGGCTAGGCCAGATCAGAACTGAACAAGGATTAGTAAGAACTGATAGGAGAGATTTGAGAGTTGAAAGAGGTGTCATGTTCAGATCAGGTCCACCCACGCAGGACTAACCCTGGACGGTGAACTTGACAGGACACTGTACAGGTGTCATTTGTACGTCACCCTGGACTGGCAGCATTGTTACAACTGCGTGCTGTTGCACAAGGACAACCTACAGATTTCCCTAATTTGCCTTTCTCACCGTGTCTCTAATGATTAACCACGGTTTCATTTTCATACTTGTTCATTATCAATTGCATTGCTGAAGACTGTCCATATTTCTTTAATGTTATGACAAGAATTCGTTGCTGAAGCTAAAAAAAAAACAAACAAGAATGAAACAAGCTAAGAGAATAACACTGTATTCCATTTTTTTAATTTAAAATATGTTACAAAACAGCTTTCAGTTTTAAAAATTTTGACAGTGTATATTCAATTTTTCAACTAACAGATGCACGTACATAAAATTATATGATTGAAATTCAGTGTCAGGGGCTTTAGTCATTTAAATTGGGAAAACTCAAGGCATGGTTCATAATATTACTCTTGAAATATCCCCATTTAATAATTAGAAAGTAGTATATCTACAAAATGGTAATATGAAAGTGTTTATTGGGTTTTAAAATGAACTTTCAAGTATCTTCCGGTATTAGCATAGACCTTCTTACCTGTGAGATAATTGTGAATGGCAGCTAAGGTGTAGTTTATTTGAAAATTTTTTAAAGAAAATTACCATGATTTATTTTTAAATGAAGAGTGGCTTTTCTTCATTTGTTTTAATAAAGTCCTAATGAGATTGAGTAAACGATCTGACTAGTGTAATAAGAAGCCAACTCATGTCTTAAGACTTCTAAGCAAAACATTCTTAATTCTATAACCTCAACAGTTAATAATATTAATATTAATAATTAATATTAATTAGGAGATATTGGGACTACTAGCAGCTATTCAATGTTAGAAAATAAGAACACTGAGAAGTATTTATGAGGGTTGCTACATATTCTTATCGAGGTTTTGGAAAATGGAAAAAATAAGTGACTTTAATACAGGCAATAATTAAATACTTTTAGCAAAGACAATCCAGGATGGCAGAGAGTTTGAAACTGTAAAGTACAGTTTGAACTGGTCTAGAGCAGTCCCACTCAAAGCCCAGTCTGGTCCGTCAGCTACATCAAAACCACACTGTTTGGTTTAGCATGGTTTTTCCCTTTGTTATAAGACATTCTCAATAAAGGAAGCCATGCTTGGATTTACGTTGTGGGCAAGTTCCCTAGCACCTGAGGGACAGGTGATGAGGTGTTTGGATATTGTCACTAGCAGGCTAACCACACTCTGGATACTCTTTGTCTAAAGAAAGATGATTTCATACACCATTGCTGTTAAATATTTCTAATTAAGACTTCAAAATTACTTTTGAATAGCAGTGAGGCTTTAAAATAGGCAACTATTTTCTAAGGAATCCTGTTTTCACACACACAAATAACCCCAGGAGGGTTTGAGAAAAACGACCATTAAGGGAAAACTGCCCATTTGGGGATAATAAAATTTAGGACGTGGGTACCATACACCAAAAGCTCACATGTGTTAATTGTATTATCTTTAGTGGTTTTCCTAAAACTGACCGGCACAGGGTAGTGGTTAATGTCCATTGTCTCTTGACTGTGCATCGTACGGCTCCACACTCAGGGGCACAAGTCAAGGGGTGACTTGTGACTTGGCCATTTCCCACTTAGGAATGTAGGGCTTGAACTTTCAAGCATCTGCCTATATTAGCTCAGACCCTCTTGCTTTTGTGATGACAATAAAGTGAATTGCACCTAAAGTATATTTGTCTGCAAATAGGACTAAATATATGCCTAAAATATTTTCAAGCTAGAGATACACTGTGATAACTCTAGGGGGGGAAGGTCAAGTTTTCCTAGAGGAAGTCATAACTATCCACTCTTCTTATAATTTAGTCAGATAATCCAGTGTACACCCCAAGAGCCAAAGATTTCTCACATTCTCTCATCTCTTTAATAATCAGAAATACCAGATGTGTCATTTATATAATAACTAAGATTATCTCCAAAAGACAGGGGCTTGTGAATGTCATTTTCCTTCAGCCCGCGGCAGTAACTAGGCAGCCCGGGTCAGTGCCCTGGATCCTAGCTTCATCATCTCAGCTCCAACACTGACCGGACAACCTCAGGTAGGTTATTTTGCCTTTTTCTGCCCAGTGTGCCAATCTATAAAACCGATATGATCAAAGGATTTACCTTCAAGTAAGGATTACAGGAAATAACTGAATAAAGAGCTCAGACCAGCAACAGAGGTTGGCCCTCGATAGATGATTGCTCT
This sequence comes from Otolemur garnettii, assembly GCF_000181295.1. Classification (NCBI taxonomy): domain Eukaryota; kingdom Metazoa; phylum Chordata; class Mammalia; order Primates; family Galagidae; genus Otolemur; species Otolemur garnettii. The sequence goes on from NW_003852434.1 coordinate 9,708,274, forward strand.
TGTTACATGGGGAGGCCACCTAACCCAGGAAGCTTGCTTTTACAAATGTTTCTAGGTTAACTAAGATTACAGTGTCCTACGTAGCAGCCTTATTATTTTTAAGGATCTGTTGACCTTAGGGAAAAGTGCTTTTTTCTATAAACACAATGAGATCAAGAAGAAATATTACATATACGGTTTTTTAAAAAAGAAAATATATGTTATCCTTAGCTGTTGGACCTTTCAAGACAGGACTTTGTTATAAGCCATTTATTCTAGGAAATATAGTTTTGAATATTCAGCGGGGCTCCAGGCTAGTGATTTTGTGGTTAGATTTTCTGTCTTCCACAAAGCCCTTGACAAAGGTCGCAAACAATTTGCTCATTCCACTTATTAAAATAAAGATGGAAAGCATTGATGATAACTCTGCCCAGCAGCTAACTTCATCATCTGTAGCGGTTTCAACATATGCTCGTGAGATAATGAAAAATATAGCATTAAATACAGTGGCAGATTGAATCTTGTTTCAGGGTAAATATAGCAAGTCATTTTTTTCCCTTCTCATTTCCTCAGAACCTGTTTAGCATTAGACTGTTAATATCATCGCTGATACATGACAAAACCGTTGCATAATATACTGCGCTTCAGACCAACCCCCACATAAAAGTGAGCAGCAGAAAACTATGAACATTAATCCAGCATTCAAAATAATGAAGTGCTCCAAGCCGACCCTCTTCAACAGCCTTCCACTCATATGGTTTAGGAGGAACAAATGGTTTTATGAATCTACCATGCTTTTCAGGTCTCATCCCTTCTCGGAGGTGCAGTCAATATTATAAGTTTTTAAAGAGCTATTCTGTAGATAACAGTAAACATCTCCTATAGAATCTTAAAATCATGTTTTTATCCTAAAAAAAAAAGTTTTTCAATATGAAATCAAGAAGGAGGATTATATCTTAGCCTTCAAGAGGTAGGAAAATGCACACAATGTTTTGAGAAAGCAACATTTGGCCAAGGCGAGTGGTTGCCTAGAAAAATTCTAACTATTCAAAGGCTGTCCATGTTTCTTATATCCAAAAATAATGTAGAATTATTAATGACGAAAAAAATAACAATTCCAAAAAAATCAGATAAGTTAACAATAATTGAATATACGTTTGTATTAGGGTCATATTGTAGAAAAGTTTTCTACACAAACACGCCTACAATTACACTTGAAAAAATATCTCATATTAAAATCTGACGTCAGAATGAAAACATTTATTCATTTTGTTCAGATAAAAGTTGCTGACACGTCGTTCATACTGCCCTTGGTTGGTGGCATGAATTTGGGTGCTGCTGGCTGTTTTTCTGTCCTGGTTAGTTTCTGCTCCCACCCCCATGTCCCTCACTAACAGATAGTGACCACGTTTCCTGTCTTAAGTCACTGCTGTTACACGGAAGGTCAGTCCATGGTCCCCATCCGTGTTGTCCCCTTCATGCTGTTGCCATCAGATTCCCTTTCAGGATGATGTTAGCAAAACCATCTCCCCTCTACTGGCTCTCGTTTACAGAAGCAATAAATGGCTCAGCTGCAGCCATTACTTCAGGATCTAATTAAAACAGGGAATTGCAGATGCTGTGGGTTTTTTTTTTTTTTTTTTTGATGCCTAATGATACAGGCGACTGCATGCAGCACATATGTTCATTTTCTGTCCTTCGACAAAGACCACAGAGAACCTGAACACGCAACAAGCATCGGCTGCGGTGTGGTCGTTAAGTGATGTCTGAGGTCAAAAGGTTTAGAAGGAAAAGCAACAACTAGCCGAGTGACTTCTTGTAATGTGGCCTAAGGTTTCACGCAGCTTTTCCGTAATGCTTGAAATCCATCACCTGGATGTATCCAGCCCCAATCTACTTTAGATTGGGCCTCATACAGTCTTTCTTAAGGGAACATTTTTCATGGGTTTACCTCAGATTTCCTTTTTTTTAATTTACATACTTTCATACAAAATGATGCAAATGTATGACATATTAAAACCATAAAGAATAACAAAATAAACACCTATCAACCTCCCAGTCAATTTAAGAAAACTAACCGTACAAATATCATTGACATCTTTTTTTTTTTAATGTTTTAGTCTATTCAGTTCAAAACACCATCTAATTGCTCTTGTGATTTCTTCAACACATAAGTTATTTGAAAGTGTTTTGTATAATTTCCGAATGCTGGGGCAGTTTCCAATAACTTCTGTTACGAATTTCTATTTTCATTTCATTATTGTCAGAGAATATACATGTGAAATTTGAATCTTCTTAAATTTATTGACTTATTTTATGGCACAGAGGATGATCTATTTTGGTAAGTAAATTATATGCATTATAAATTTTACTAGTTTGGGTAAACTGTTCTTAAATTTGAATTAGGTGAAGTTAGGAATTAGTGCTATTCAAATATTCCGTATTCTTAGTAATTTTCTGTTTATATGATGTAATCAATTGTTCAGATTAAATTATCGAAATTGCCAGTTAAAATTGAGGATTTATCTGTCTCTATTCCCTCAATTTTAGCTTCATGTATCTTGAAGCTATGCTTTCGGATTGTTCTTGCTCATTGTCAAATTGACCTTTGATTATTATGAAGTGACTCTTTTTACCCAAGTTACAAGTTTTTATATCTCATGGGTCATTTCCCCACGTTTTTATTTTTCTTCAGGGGTTTCTTAGTTGTTTTAAGTCCTTTGCTCCTTGGTTCCATCTGCCTCTGCCTGTCTTTATATACATATATATATAAAGTTGTATATTATATATATGTATGTTTATAATTTTTCATATATATAAATTATTAGTTGTAAATTTTTAATTGCACACAAACTTTATGGTCACTGTGTGTGTGTACATATATATTTTAATTTATCTTGTCAATTTCCTCAGAAATCCATATTGAGTTTTTTAATTTTAAAATTTTGATTTTGCATTGATACATAATATTTGCATGTATTCACGGGGGTCAGGTCATGTCTGTTACATGCATTAGAATGTGTAAAGCCTAGATCCGGCTATTTGGGGTACCCTTCACCTTGACAACTTATAATTTCTGTGTGTTGGCAACATCGGAAATCCCCTCTTCTGGCTATTTTAAAACATATGGTACATTGTTTTTCGCTATAGTCACCCTTTTCTGCTATTAGAACTTGGTCCTGTCTACTTGCACGCTCATACTCACTAAGCAGCTCTCTTCATACCCTCCACCACGCACATCTTGCCCATCCTCTGCTATCTATCATGCTACTTTCTGCCTCCATGAGATCACCTTTTTCACTCCCCAATACAAATGAGAACATATGGCATTTGTCTTTCTGTGACTGGCTTATTTCACTTAACATAATGACATCCAATTTAATTGCATTTGCTGCAAATGACATGATTTCACTTTTTTTAATGTTCAAATTTTTTTTTAATTTATCTTATTATTTTTTAAGACACAGTGTCATTTAGATGCCCTCAGTAGGGTACCATGGGGTCATAGCTCACAGCAACCTCAAACTCTTTGGGCTCAAGCAATCCTCTTGCCTCAGCCTCAGTCTACAGGTGCCCACCACAACGCCTGGCTATTTTTAGCAACAGCATCTCACTCTTGCTCAGGCTGGTCTCAAACTTCTGAGCTCAAATAATTCACCCTCTAGGCCTCTGAGAGTGCTGGGATTACAGGAGTGAGCCACCACATCCGGCCATGATCTCCCTTTTATGGCCATATAGTATTCCAGAGTGTACATCCATGACATTTTCTTTTCTTTATCCATTTACCCATTGAGAGATACAAGGATTGATTCTGTATCTGCTATCAAAAATAGTGCTGCAATAAACATAAGCATGTAAGAACCCTTTCATAGTCTCATTTTTCCCCCTTTGGGTTAATATCCAATAGTGAGATTGCTGATCATAGGGCAGTTCTATTTTTAGTTTTTACAGAAGTATCCCTACTGTTTGCATTCTTCTTTATATAGATATCCAATTTTCCTGGCACCACTTATGGATAGTCTCTCTTTCTTGCTTGATTGATTAGGCTAGGACTGCTTATACTATGTTGCACGGAGGTGGTGAAAGTGGCCATCCTTGTCTTGTTCTAGTTCTTAGAAGAAAGGCTTCAGCTTTTCTCCATTTAGTATGATATTGGCTGTGGGTTTGTCATTTATGGCCTTTATTATATTGAACTTTGTTCCTTCTATATCTAGTTTGTTGAGAACTTTTTTTATGAAGGGGTGTTAAATTCAACCAAATGCTTTTTCTGCATCTACTGAGATGGTCATATGATTTTTGTTCTTCATATTTTACATAATGTATCACCTCTATTGATTTGCATATGTTCAACCTTCTTTACATCCCTTGGAAAAATCTCACCTGATTATCGTGTATTACCTTTTTTGATGTGCTATTGCATTCAGTTCGCTAGTATTTTGTCAATATTTTTTGCATCTCTATTTATCAGGAATATTGTCTTATGGTCTCCTTTGTGTTCTGTGTCTTTACTTTTGGTATCAGGGTAACACTGGTTTCTCAATTTGCTGAGATAGAGTGAGAAGAATTGTCAGTGTTTTTATCTTCTTTGAAAGCTTAGTAGAATTCAGCAGTGAAGCCATTTCATCCAGGATTTTCTTTCCTGGGAGACTTTTATGCTAATGATTTGGTGTCAGTTCTGTCATGAGTCTGCTCACGTTCTCTACTTTTTCTTGATTCAATCTTGGTCGGCTGTCTGTGTCCAGGAATTTATCTATTTCTTATAGTTTGATAATGTATAGTTCATCATAGTCTCTGATGCTTTCTTTTATTTCTCTGGTATCAGTAGTAATGTCTTTCCCATTTCTGATTTTCTTCATTCATGTCTTTTTCCATTCTTGACTAGTCTAGCTAGATGTTCATTGGTTTTGTTTATATTTTCAGAATGACTTTTCGTTTTGTTGTTCCTTTGTGTTTTTGTCTCTATTTCATTTAGTTGGACTCTAATCATTATTGTTCCTTTCTACTAATTTCAGGCTTGATTTGTTCTTAATTTTCTAGCTCCTAGAAGCATCATTGTTTATTTGAAATCTAGTTTCTACATTCTTAACGTAAAGGTGTACTGCTATAAACTTTCCTTAGCTTTGGTTGTTTCATATCCCATAAGTTTTTGTATATCATGTTTCCATTTTCCTTTGTTTCAAGGATACTTTAAATTTCCTCCTTAATTTCCTCCATGGCCTCAGTTAGGAGCAGGCTGTTTGTTTCATTCCCATGTATTTCTACAGTTCCCAAAATTGCTCTAACTTGTTATTGATTTCTAGTTTTATTCCATCGTGTTCTGAGAAGATACTTGATCTATTTTAATTTTTAACATTTGTTGAGTTGGTTGCAGTGAGAAGAATACGTGTTCTGTAGCTGGTGGTTGAACTGTTCTGTAAATGTCTGTAATGTCTGAAATGAAGTTTAAGTACAATATTTCTTTGTTAATTTTCTCTCTGGATGATTTGTCTAATGCTTAAGGTGGGCGTTGACATCTCAAATTATTATTGTATTGGATCCTTTTAGATCTAATAACATTTACTTTATGTATCTGGGTGCTCCAGTGTTAAGCGCATATATAGAAAATTTAGAATTACTATATCTTCTTGCTGAATTGATTCCTTTCTCAATATAATATAACTTCCCTTTTTCCCTTTACTGTTTTTGACTTATCTGTTTTATCTAAGTGTAGCTACTCTTGCTTGCTTGGGGCATTTTTTTATCCCTATACCCAGATTGCAAAAGTCTGCAGTGGAAATGTGGACCACCAGTGACTCCCTCCCCCTGTCCTTGCACTAAGGAGCCTGTCCAGACTCCTGGCCAATTCAAGCTGAGCACGCTGCCTCACTTCCCTCCCTGTCCTTGCTTTGACTTTTTGTGTCACATCTCAGTTGAGTTTCAGGGTTCTTCTCTGAGAGAATCTCACTGAAATGTGATTATCTGCTTGCTATTTTGGTCTTTTTGGTGGAGGAGGCAAGTATCAAGTGCTTCTAGTCAGTTTTCTTGAAGCATCTCTACAAGGTTTTCGTTAGAGCTCCTTTCAAATGTTAGATCAATTTGTCAAGAACAAGAACAAGAACCTCATAAAAAATAACCACCTAAAACATGTAGTTAACGGCCACATTCAATAGCAAAGATCTACCTCTAAAATCAGAAAGTAGGGAAAGATAATTCTTAATACTTCTGTTTATCATCATACTAAAGGACTTAATGGCTCAATAAGACACAGAACAACAATGTAAAATTCAGGGTAGAATTAAAAAACACTTGTCATTATTAACTAAATGACACCTTTGTCCATATAGTAAATCCAAAGAAAAACTCTATGATAAATTATTAAAAGTAATATGTTCATATTATGTGAATCTATCAAATATGGTATTAATATACAGAACTTTTTGGCAATAAACTTTTAGAAAATGTTATTTAAAAATTATAATATCAATAAAAAATAAGGTGTTTGGAAATAAGTCTAACAAATGATAGGTAATATTTAAATAAAGTAAATTATAAAAATGTATTAAAATATACTTTCTAATTGTTGGTGAGGATAGATGCAAGACAAATTATCATATCTCAATGGCGGCAATGTATAATAAAACAGTTTTGGAAAAAGTTTAGCCATACTTAATACAGCTGGAAAACATATAAGGAATTTCTATGACTACAAGAAAATAAATAAGAGGAATATTCATTTATAAAATTGCTTGTGTGGTAGGCAAAATTCCCAAGTGGCCCCTAAGATTTTCACTCCCTGGTATACAGACCCGATCTGATGCCCTCACCATAAGTGTGAGCAGGACTTGTGAATATGATGAGATCTCACTCTCATGATTATGGTATGTTATAGAGCAGAAAGAATTTCGCAGAAATAATTAAGGTCCTTAATTACTAGGCCTTGAGTTAATCAGAAAATTCCCTCTTGGTGGGTCTGATGTAATGAGAGAGCTCATAAAAGAGGTAGGAGAGATTCAAAGCCAGAGATACTTCTTCTGCTGCCCTTGAATCTGCAAACTTCCATGCTGTGGAATGGTTCCCCCATCAGGGAATGGTGGGTGGTCTCTGAAGCTGTGAAGGTCTCCACTGGAGAGACAGAAAGAAAATAGTGACCTTAGGCTTAAAACTGCAAGGAGTTAATTCTACCAAGAACCCGAATGAGCTGGAGTCCAAGCCACAAAGGCAGGTGCAGTCCTGACGGACACCTTTACTTTACCTTGTGAGACCTTCAGCAAGAAAACCCACTGGGGCTATGTAGTACCCAGACTCCTGACCATGAAACCACAAGGTGAGAATTTTGTGTTGTTTTATGTTTCTACATTTGTGGTAATTTTTAATGAGCAA
>NW_003852434.1:9716645-9716963 GCF_000181295.1 Otolemur garnettii
GCTAATTAGTGATGGCAGTTGAGGCAGATTAGCAAAGCGAGCCAGGAGATGAGCCACCCAAGTGTCATCTTTCTTCTTCCCCTCTGTATGCTTTGCATGTTCAATCTGTGCTGTGTTGAGGGAGTGGAACTGAGGGAAAACCCGAGAGCTAATGACAGTGAGAGGGAAGGAGACAGGGAGAAAATTGAGAGAGACAAAAATTTTAAATATGGTTTAAATTCCTTGGATTAATTGGAAAGTGAATCATAAACTAGAGCTTAACTGGAAATATAATTGTGAGTGAATCATTTATCCAGTAGAAACATTGAGCCACTGTTC
>NW_003852434.1:9717414-9719272 GCF_000181295.1 Otolemur garnettii
CAACTTAGACTTTACCTTGTAAATGCAAACAATGTACCCTAATCATATGTACCCTCGTCTTAATACAAAAATTTAAAAAAAGAAAATTTCTTAACAATGAAAAAGAAATACTGAAATACAAGGCATCTCTATGTGTTTACACTACTTCCCCAAACCTAGTTCTCCCTAGTTCTGAATTATGCCACCAGTAGACCTGTGACAGTGAACCCTTTGCAATAAGACTCTGGATAAGCATACTTAGGTCTCCTGCATTTGCATCTCGTACAACAGAGCAACGCTAAATCAGAATTCTCATAATCGGCTAGAAGGATCACTCTGTATCCCCAAATTATGAGACACTTTCTACTTTGCAAATAAATTCTAGCCTAGAACTCATAAATGGGTGTAAACAGGATGACACTGTATAACTGTTACTACTTTGGTTTGAGAAAGATAAAAACTTGTTTGCTATATTTTGCCATATAAAATGTGCATTTTTATGCTCAAATTTTTGAGGGAAAAATGAGGATGGGCATTATATGTGGTTAGTATGGCTCAAGAGCAGGGTAGCCCAGTGGGCCTCCCGTGGCCACTCCATCCCCCCACCTGGTGTGACTGGGTACATAAGGCTCCAGTTTGGGAGGATCCAGGACCCAGTCATAGTGGATCTCCCTAGAGCACCATGATCAGGAGGGGGCGGTGTTGGGGCTGGTGAGGTAGGCTGAGACCATGCAGGGCAAGGGCCAAGGCCTAACACCCAGCAGCACAGAGAGAGCTGGGAGCCCTGCACAGGTCCCAGGAACCCATCTGACTGCCTGCATGCTGAAGGCACAGAAGTCCACACCCTTCTGGCCACATGCACGGCCATCTTGGCCATGGCCCCTGACATAGTAGGAAGGGAAGGGATCCTGCAGAGAGTGAAGGAGCTGTCTTCACAGAGCAGGCGGCTGCCAAACCAAGGGCAGTGCATTTACCAGGGAAGTGGTAGCTCTCTCCTGCTGCATCCCAGCAGAGAGCAGACCACTTTCTGAGCGGTGTTTCCTGAAAGTTTGGGCCCAAAACCTGGGTGCACATTATACACAAGAGCACGTTTACATAGCAAAATATGCTACTACAAAGAATTATCACTGAAACCGGGCAAAAGAGAATCCACCAAGTTTTTCCTTTCAGTATAAAAATTTTCATAGTGATTTTCCATAATTTCTTTAGGAAATTATTTTCACTTAATGAATTTCAACTTAATAGTAAAGCACTATACCAACACATCACCCATCTGCATTTTTACTCCAACCAACCCATCCCAACAAAAGCAAAATTTATCTGTGCTAGACTAATAGTCACAGAATTTTAGAATCAGAAAAGATCCAAACTGTCAGGTAGTTCAACCCAACAATAAAACTGCATCAGGCATGGCTATTAAATAAAATTTCCTTTTGAAGAAACACTAGAAAGATAAAACTAAATTTTCCCCATAGATGATCATTGAAAAGTCTTTTATTAACTTCTCTGAGTTTGAGAAAAAAATCACCTTTTAAGCAACTAATTGATGGCACACACACACAAAGAAATAATTAAACCAACTATCAAAGTGACACAACCATGCAGCATGGAGATTATAAAGGAACAACATTTATAAATGTTGGCAACCAGTTGTACACCAAGAAACTAAAAGCAATTTATGTAGGAGTTTGGCATCCTAGATTCTCTCTAAAATTCTATGACTAATCTCTCAATGGTTTTATTTCTCTGACTTAATCACTATTTCCTACTTTGCAATACAGATGGGTACATTTGGTCATATCCAGTGCTCCATGGGGACATGGGAGTAAAATCTGCCAGTGAGGTTTTACAGAAGGTCCTATAAATAACAATAGAACAC
>NW_003852434.1:9719748-9726791 GCF_000181295.1 Otolemur garnettii
CTAATCTAATTGTTTTGAGACACATTCATAATTTCTGCTATTCTGCACCTGCTATATTTGTTTTGCCCAATATTTTGTCCTCAGTGAGTATATCTATCAATCAGCACCTTGGGGGCTTGACACATCTTCTTCTATGAAGAAAATATATCTAATAATAATAATCCTTAACCTAAAACTCTCATATACATCATCCCACTTTAATCTCAAAACAATGGAGCAAGGTTATTAGATAGATTTTCATTCACTGCAGGAGAAAAAGAAAGCCTAGAAAAGTTAAGTGGCCTGCCTGAGATCATAGTTAAATAAATGGCTGAATCAAGAATGGAGGTCAAGTGTCTTCTCACGATGCTCAGTACGATTTCTTCCTGCCCCTTTGTCTCTCGAGCTATATCAGTTTAATTCCTGCTCATCACTCCCTCTTCACTGCCACTCTTCACTCCTGTGTATGTTTCCACCCAATGTTTATGAACTCTTACACAAATGGCTATGGATTCAACATTAACTACCAACGACGCCTATCTCCAAAGCCCTTACCATAGCTGGATTCCTGGTGGCACATAGGAACAACTGGGACACTTACTTGGAAATGATCTGGACCCTATGCAACAAGTTTCTGCTACCTCTGCCAGCAGGAATTTTGTAACTTTCAAAAGGGGTGCCCTTCTCAGACTGGAGAACCATGAATTAATGACTGCCTTTGAATTTTTTGCCTTATCATTTTTGCCTTGTCATTAATTGATGTCTAGACTATTTAGAGTCCCTATATTGGACTCAAAAAATAATTATAATACTCAAATCTACACTAAAAACATATCAGTCAGAGGCCAAGCAGGAAACAATCTAGGTAATTTAAATTGAAGACATTTAATACATAGGTAATGAACAGAGGAATAGCTGAGAACCCAACAGGGGATGATGGAGCAACCAAAAGATTAGCAATTATAGGAAGTCACATCTAAGGCTGGAGTGACAAAAGGTTAAAAGTCTTATTCCCAGAGCCTGGAACCCAGAGTTGTCTTGTAGGAACTAGAACATTGCCTAATGTGGAGCTAAAACCACAGAGAAAGCCATTTACTACTGCAAGATGCCACTGCGGGTCAGCACACAGGGTAAGAAGACCCCAGCTCCTCCCATTCTCCTCTCCTCTCCTGCGCCTCCCTCCCCAGCCCATGGGTCAAATCTATCGAAGCCAGTTGGCAACAAAATCTGGGCAACATAACTGTCAGAAGAAGGGTCAGAAATGAGTATCAGCACAACAGACCAACCAACTCACTTCCCAAGGCATGAAAGAGAAACCTAGAGCTGTAAACTAATGACTGAATTATGTTCAATTTACTTTTACTTTTAGATAATGAAAATGATCTGCCAATCTCTGAGTAGCTTAGACGTTATAGCATTTGGTAAATAACCAATCTGATCAGTGAAAATACTGCTAAGTACAGAAAGTGGTGCAGCAGAAATGCCATCGTGTTTTCTCAGTACATTTTATGCAATAATAGATATCATTACACAAAAATATAGAGTATAATCGCACAATTTATTTGGACTTCATAAAAAAGGATTTGTTTAGGCTGTCTTATTATATTTATACCCTCAATTACGTGTTCATTTCACAAGCAGTCACTCAAGACCTACCATATAGCGTGTAATTTGCTAGTCCCTAAGTAAACAACTATTTTCATAAGGTGGGATCACGTCCTGAAGAAACAGAGAAGAGAGGAATTAAGAATAAAGCATGAAATTCACATACAACAAAAATAATTTCTTGTAACAAATAAGAAAGCAATTTATTTTTCCAGGGGAAGCAAGTCAGAGAAGTCCTCACATAAAAGGTGACGTGTGAATCAAATCTGAAAACACAGGGAAGAGCCAAAGTAAGAGTAACGTCTCTCTGAAGCCTGCCCCGCCTCTTCTCTGTATCCAGCAAGGACCATCACAATGACTGTCCACATTTATCTGGAAATCAAGTGTGATTACTCTTCTGGATCAATCATAATGCTGAATCACCTGTGTATTTCAGGAAAATGCTGGAAATAATCCATCACATTGCCATCCATTTGGCAATGCAAGAAACCGTTCAGAAATATCTATAATTTTAAAGGTTGTCAACCTAAATAACAGAGAGAGGCTCTAACAGAGAGAGGCTCTCTCAAAGAAAATAATATTTATTCTGGAAGGAGCATCGCCATGGGAATTCAAATGCCACCAGAGGCTGTGTACATATTCAGTGAGGGAAAGGAAGACAAAGGCTTTTAAAGGGAAAATGAAGTGGATTATATCACTGTTCTGAAATAATTATTTTGGCTACATGTTGCAATAATAAGGGAGGTACAAGTTCGAGGTTGCATAGGCAGTTGCTGGAAATATACTTTTGCAGAGGATTTTGGGGGGCGGGGCGTATGGTTTTGTAGTCTTTCTGCAAGGTTGTGGGCTTTGCGGGTCTTTTATGATAGTTCTTCTTTTATTTATTTTTTAGTAAATAATAAACACATATGGGTAGCGCCTGTGGCTCAAAGGAGTAGGGCGCCGGCCCCACATGCCAGAGGTGGCAGGTTCAAACCCAGCCCCAGCCAAAAACTACAAAAAATAATAATAATAATAAATAATAACACATAGATCATGTATATACATTAATACATTTCTGGGGCCCATTGTGCTGATTTCATGACAGTTCTTACTATTAGGCATTCTTGCATGAAAACCTTTTCTTCATGATTTTTTCAGCTTTGTCAGGGTTTTTAATACAAATCACTCCTTTTTTTTTTTTTTTTTTTTTTTTTGTTTTTGGCTGGGGCTGGGTTTGAACCCGCCACCTCTGGTGTATGGGGTGGGCACCCTACTCCTTTGAGTCACAGGCACTGCCCAAATCGCTCCATTTTGATTGTGACAACTTTTACAAGATTCTCAAGTAGTACGTGCTCCAGTGCTACCTCCTCTTCCTGTCATCCAGCCCCATCCTTTCGCTGGCCTGCACCCACATATTACAGAAAGTAGCTGTTTGATCTAGTTGGTTTTCTTTTCTAATAGGTAGTGCAAAGCAAGAGCCATACAGAGCTCCAGTTTGCATTAACTCAAATTCCTGGGGCCATGATGAAAGCCTTTCTTCATGTCTAAAATTTAGATAAAGGATTTATGGAACAGTAGATAAAACTACTGGAAACTAAGACCTTATCCAAGAAGCTGATGGCCTTCAGTCGGCCACACCCTTAGTGGAAGATAAGATTACCTAAATCTTACTTCTTACACAGAGCCACCTAAATTTCTCAAATGTCTACTCTCTTGAATATATGCAGCAATTGCTAACATAAAATTTTGGATATGCTTCTGATACAAAGCTCCTATTGTGTCCAGCTTAAACTACCATCTCAGAATTGTCACCTTCGTTACCAGAAGCCAGAGAGACATTTTCCCTCCTTTTAGGAAACCTTGCGGAGAACCCCAGGATTAAGTTTTCTTGATAATTGTACAGCCCATGTAATTTTTTGCTATGAGGAAGAAGAAACTGTTTCAGATTCATGAAGGCAAAGAATGACCCATTGCTTAGTATGACCCAATTCTCCCCACACTCAATCAGGCTTATTTGCCTCTCTGCCTGAAATTGCTATTCTGATCCAGGGCTTCCGCCACTTTGGTTTTTTGTTATTCTGATTCAGGGCTTCCTCCACTTTGGTTTTTTGTTATTCTGATTCAGGGCTTCCTCCACTTTGGTTTTAAGTACCTCTCCCCTCATAGCCTTATCCCCATGTGCTCACAGCACTCCTAAGGACATAGTCACATTCTAATGTTACATAATGCGATTTTATTCTTCTCTGTTTGCCATTGGCTTCTATTAAAACTGGCCTTTTTTCTCCTATTTAAAGGCAAGGGTTGTTTTCTGGCTGTCTTGTAGCCACTGGCCAGCATTCAAACCCAATGTTGGTGTTGTAACTTTTTTTTTCAAAATTATGATACCATATTTCTGTAGCTATACCTTGTCCATGGCACTTCTAGAGAAAGATGGTTTTGGAATATGCTGTAATGGGAGGGGATAGAAAACCCTTTGCAGATTTTTGTTATCCTCAATGACTACATTTAGAATGTTTGGTGTTGTTTATGATTATGAATAATAGCAGAAACAATGAGAATTTACACCTCAGTAGGAATTAAAAATGTCTATTTGTCCACTTACTGATGATTATTATATGCCCTACAATTTCCTTATAATATACTTGTAATAAATTGTGTTCTTCTCCACAGATCTTCAGTATGAAAATGTGTTGGCTCTCTCTGCAGCAAAGTAACTGCTATTTTTCCTTTCCTTTCTGAAAGTTCTTTTTGTTATTGTCTTACTCTAAGATTGGGCATCACACTCAGGAGTACATAGAATCAAACAAACAAATAAAAAAGAGTTACTGGGCTGGGCTCAGTGGCTCACGCCTGTAATCCATTCTGGGAGGCTGAGGTGGTTGGATCACCTGAGTTCAGAAGTTCAAGACCAGCCTGAGGAAGAAGGAGACCCCTGTCTCCAAAAACAGCTGGGCAATGTGGCAGGTCCCTGTAGTCCCAGCTACTTGGGAGATTGAGGCAAGGGGATCATGTGAGCCCAAGAGTTTGAGGTTTCTGAGCTATGACGCCACAGCACTCTACTGAAGGTGACAAAGTGAGACTCTGACTCAAAATAATAATAATAATTGCTAATAGAGTGTCTCTTCTTCCAAAATTTGTGTGATCCCACAAACTGTCTTCAGCTTGCTTTCATGGTACATGGAATAAAAAAGGCAGAAGAGACAACAGTAAAAATAATAGACAGGTACTTGCTATGCTTCTAATTCTTCCAAACTGGTCTGTTTTACCACATTATTTCCCACTGATTCAAGAATATACTTTAGGAAGTGGCAAAGACACAAAGGATGGCTGTGTCATTGTCAAGGCCATTTACAAGTATTAGGTTTACAGGTATTTACACAGGTGAAGAAAAGCTGTCCAATCAATGTGCTTAAAATTGTTTACATATTTTTCTCAGGATATATAATATACTCTTACACTAACTCTGATAGGATGATTCCAGGAGTAGGGATGATACAAAGCTATTTAAAATCTCCTTACAGGATTTGGAAAATGCATGTCTGTTAATAGTGAGAAGTAAATGTGGTTCACAAAGTGCACTGTAAAGGAAGCACATAGAGGTTATTTTATTTTATTTTAGACAGTATCACTTTGTCGCCCTTGGTAGAGTGCTCTGGCGTCACAACTCACAGCAACCTCCAAATCTTGGACTTAAATGATTCTCTTGCCTCAGCCTCCTAAGTAGCTGGGACTACAGGTACCTCCCCCAACCCCGCCCCTACAATGCCTGGCTTTTTTTTTTTTTTTTTAGAGACAAGGTCTTGCTCTGGCTCAGGCTGGTCTTAAACCTATGAGCTCAGGCAACCCACCCTCCTCGGCCTCCTTAGTGCTATGATTACAGTCACGAGCCCCCACACTTGGCAATGCCTGGCTATAGAGATGGGGTCTTACTCTTGCTCAGGCCAATCTCAAACCAGTGAGCTCAGGAGATCTACCTGCCTCAGCCTCCCAGAGTACTGGGATTACAGGCATGAGCCACCATGTAAGGCCTTATAGAGGTTATTTATTCATTCCTTAATGCTTTAGTATTATGTAAAATTAATATAGGATAAAGAAACATGAGGTTAAAAAATGACTAAGAGTTGTGCCACAACCAGACTCAAATAATCAGATGTCTTGCCCTTAGATCTTAATAGAGGAATTGTTATCATATTCCCTCTGTTTTACATATGCACAAAGATTATATTATTTCATCCTAAAATCATGCTTGTTTGGTACCCTGCGCACCCTAGAATAAGTTGAGTATGCTTACTAATTTCTAGGAATTAAGCCAGTAACAATTCTATGTAGTAGGATATAGTATCTATAATGAACCTGGGCTACATTTAAAATACCTCCCATCAGAGAATACAATGTACTTCAGTTTTGGTAGTCCATGTATTTTCTTAAAAATCTATTATGGGGAAATAAACCAAGTGATTCTTCCAAATCATGCTTTTAGAGCTGCATCACCACAAATAACATATCCCTGGCCAAGATGTGAAGTACAACATGAAAAAATGTTCTGGCTGCCTTGCGCCCCGCGGCCGGGCTGGGCCAGAGCAGCCAAGATGGCCGACTTCGAGGATCGGGTGTCGGATGAGGAGAAGGTACGCAACGCATAGCTGCTAAATTCATCACTCATGCACCCCCAGGGGAATTTAATGAAGTATTCAATGATGTTCGGCTACTACTTAATAATGACAATCTCCTCAGGGAAGGGGCAGCACATGCATTTGCCCAGTATAACATGGACCAGTTCACACCTGTGAAGATAGAAGGATATGAAGATCAGGTCTTAATTACAGAACACGGTGACCTGGGTAATAGCAGATTTTTAGATCCAAGAAACAAAATTTCCTTTAAGTTTGATCACTTACGGAAAGAAGCAAGTGACCCCCAGCCAGAAGAAATAGATGGAGGTCTGAAGTCTTGGAGAGAATCCTGTGATAGTGCTTTAAGAGCCTATGTGAAAGATCATTATTCCAATGGCTTCTGTACTGTTTATGCTAAAACTATAGATGGGCAACAGACTATTATTGCATGTATTGAAAGCCACCAGTTTCAACCTAAAAACTTCTGGAATGGTCGTTGGAGATCAGAGTGGAAGTTCACTGTCACACCACCTACAGCCCAAGTGGTTGGAGTGCTTAAGATTCAGGTTCACTATTATGAAGATGGCAATGTTCAGTTGGTTAGTCATAAAGATGTGCAGGATTCAATAACTGTTTCAAGTGAAGTTCAAACTGCCAAGGAGTTTATTAAAATCATAGAGAATGTAGAAAATGAGTATCAGACAGCAATTAGTGAAAACTATCAAACAATGTCAGATACCACATTCAAGGCTTTGCGCCGGCAGCTTCCAGTTACCCGCACCAAAATCGACTGGAACAAGATACTCAGCTACAAGATTGGCAAAGAAATGCAGAATGCTTAAAGGCTGAATGTAGGATTCTTCA
>NW_003852434.1:9727723-9745940 GCF_000181295.1 Otolemur garnettii
AGTCCTGCCTGCCAAGAACTCAAATGTAACTGTGATAATGCAACCCTTCCCAGGTATATTGGCAGGTATGTGTGTGATCTCAGAATGCACAGGTGACATAGATAGGATATGACAGCTGGTAATGGTGGATTCATTTACATTGTTTACACTTCTATGACCAGACCTTAAGGGAAGGTCAGTTTTTTAAAAACCAAGTAGTGTCTTCTTAAATCTCCAAATACATGTCAAAAAAGAAGGGTATTTCTGCTTAAACTTTGTTTTTGCTCAGTAATACAGTCAAGTAAGTTTGTTTCCAAGAGACCCATTGAGCTGTGTAAGCATTTTTTGTTTATTTCAAATAAAATATATTTGTATAAAAAAAAAATGTTCTGAATAGGAATAATACGGGGAAATAACTATTCCAATGTATAGAGTCTACCAAAACATTAGGGAACTAAAATGTATATCTTAAATCAAAAATTAATAAAAATGCAGTTAGTCATCAAATTACAACAAAAAATAGTGGCTATTCAACCACTGTTCCACAGATTACATAGTTCTGGACTATTCTAGCTATTAAAGGAATGTGTACACTCCTTAGAAGAAATGATGCACACATATTCTAGATAAGTTAGAGTATATACTTGTACATGATCTGGCTGATTACAATAGAATATACTTTGGTATTTGAGTTCCTAGGCCTGCTAGAAAACTGAGGAAGATTGTACAAGATAAACAGATAATTCTAGGATTTATAGTCAACTCACTTACAAGAAGTGCTAATAACACGTGACTTCTTGCACTCTTAAATACTCCAAAATCTGCTTTATCAAGATGGCATAATTTTTAAAAAATATATCTAGAAATAGAATTTAGAACTTACAACTAAGGTAACAATGAGTGCAGTGAATGATTTCTTTTTCGATAAATGGTGGTAAATGAATTGCATATACACACAGAAAATATAGCTATAGAGTTACCTTGCAATACACACAAAACTAAATTCCAATGAACTGAAGATCTAAACATAAGCTGTAAAATAATAATGATTTTAGAAGAAATCATAGAAGAATGCCTCTGTGACCAAAGAGTAATCAAAGATTTTCCAAACAGTACATAAAAAGCAATAACCATGAAGTTTAAAAGTGAACAAATTGAGCCATGTTAAAATTGATACTTGGTGTCAAAAATTACCACAAAGAGCAGGAAAAGTCAACCAATACAAAGGACTATTTATTATTATAAGTTATAAATATATACATTATAAATATATCTGACAAAGGATTCATATACAGAATATGTTTTTGAAAAAACTCTCAAAATTAGTGTGAAAAAGACTCACAGCTCAATAGAAAAATGGTAAAAATAAAAACTTGAGCCTCCACTTTACAAAAGAGGAGATAGATGATAAGTATATCAAAAGGTGCTCAACGTTGCTAATCAGAGAAACGCCAAACAAAACCACATATAATACTTCTGCCCTCACCCAAGAATGCCTAAAATGAAAAAGATAGGGAAATGCCAAATGTTGTTGAGGATGTGGAGCAGTCACTTTGAAAAATTGACAGTATATATGAACGTTGAACATCATTATATTCTCTGACCCAGTAATTCTAATCCTAGGCAAATATGCATATGTGCCAACTAAAGGGGCTTCTAAACCTGCAGCTATCCTATTCATCCTATTCCTGAACTGGAAATACAAATCATTAACAGCACAGAGGACGAAAAATTGCCATATACTTTGGCAATGGAATATGTAAGGGTGGGACGGAGACTCACAAATAGTGGAGGAAGAAAAACCTGACACATAAAAAAGAATGTACACACTTCCATTCATGTACAGACAGTTACACGTCCAAGTGATAGTTACTAGTGGGATGTATTTGGGGGGTACTGGAATGGAACGGGAGCTGGGGTTGTGGGGTGCAATGTTCTGGCTTTAAATATAAGTTCTGGTCATATGGGGTTGTTCAGTTTGTGAAAATGTAGTCATATGTACATTAAGTGAAAAGTTAAAAAAAGAAACAAAGGAATAACAACAATGGGGTGAAGAGTTTACTTAAATCGAAGGCGATCAAAACGAATTCCTCTCTCCCCACCCGCTAGCCTCCTGTGCACGCATGCGCACTACAAGGAGAAAAACCTCATTGGCTGGGACGGGTGACGCACTTCCGGAAGCGGCAGCGTAGCCCCGCCCCTTTCGCCTCTTGAGGATCCCCGACTTCCCGCCACCCCATCTCCACACCAGCCAGCCTCGTGGCTTTGGCTGCTGAGACTGACGCCCCAGGCAAACCGTGTTCCCTGCATTTGCCGGGAGCTTTTTCCCCGTTCGCCGCTGGCTGACTGGCTTCCTACCCGCCGCCATTATGAACATCCGCAGTGCTCGGCCTGACGACCTGATGAACATGCAACACTGCAACCTCCTCTGCCTCCCCGAGAACTACCAGATGAAATACTATTTCTACCATGGCCTTTCCTGGCCCCAGCTCTCCTACATCGCTGAGGACGAGGATGGGAAGATTGTAGGCTATGTCCTGGCCAAAATGGAGGAAGACCCCGACGATGTCCCCCACGGACATATCACCTCGCTGGCGGTGAAGCGCTCGCACCGGCGCCTCGGCCTGGCCCAGAAGCTGATGGACCAGGCCTCCCGGGCCATGATCGAGAACTTTAGTGCCAAGTACGTGTCCCTGCACGTCAGGAAGAGTAACCGGGCAGCCCTGCACCTCTATTCTAACACCCTCAACTTTCAGGTTAGTGAGGTGGAACCGAAGTACTATGCAGACGGGGAAGATGCGTATGCCATGAAGCGGGACCTCTCGCAGATGGCAGAGGAGCTGAGACGGAAGCTGGATCTAAAGGAGAAGGGCGGGCTCCTGGTGCTGAGTTCCCGGGAGAGCCAGGAGACCCAGGGTGGCACGCTTTCTGGTCCTGGAGACGTCTGTCAGGAGAACCTGGTTGCTGATAGTGGCAGTGACAGCAAAGATCCGAACGAGTCCGCAGGGAGCACCGATGTCCAGGACAGTTCAGAAGACGCGGATTCCGCATCCTAGAGCCTGCTTGAGGTATTCTCTCCTCCCTTATCGGTCCCTTCGAAATCCTTAATCCCTGCATTAAACCTCGGCCTGCCCAACCCATCTGATTCCATACTATTCTGGCCCTGCTAGGTTTCACATGAAAATCCCTGATGACCTTAGGGAGAGAGTAGGGTGAGTTGGGAGATAGTCCATACTGAAAGTAAATTGAATCCAGTTAAAGAAATATGCATTTCTCCTGCTTTTTGGTATGAGTTATATTTTCATCAACCATGTAGTTGATAAAAAATTTTCTTTACAGAATTCAGTGATAGAATTATAAAATCACCATTTTGGAACTGTTGCTGAAATACTACATCTAGCCAGTAGATACTATTAGGTGAAAGTTGGAGCATTTTGTCATGGTGGATCAGGATGAGAATACTTGAAGTTACTGGTCAATTTTAACATTGCTAAGCATGATGACACCTATTATGTGCCTTCTAATTCAATAGAAAGTACATAGTACCACCTATAAAATACTTTTTCCAAAAGAAAATTGTATGGATGGATGAAATCTCATTTTTGTAGAAAATAGAAGGATTTAATAAACTATACTATGAAACACCAAATCCAAAACGAAGGGATTTCTAAAGGACAAATGACAAAGCTTCTTCAACAAATGAATGTTGTATTAAAAAAAAAAAGGAAGAATAGTATATTAAAATAAACCTTACATATATATTAACCAAACTCAATTACTACAGACACTGTTTAGATACCAATTGAAACAAACCAAGTATAAGACATTTTTGAGACAGTTGTGCAAAATATGACTATATTCTATCAAGGAATTATTTTGTTAGATGAGCTAAATCATATGACATTATGGTGTTAAAAATTAAGTATCCATTAGAGAAATACATACTGAAATAACATGCACAGGATTTGCTTTACAATACTTCAGCAAAAAAGGATAAAAAGGTTGAGGGAAGGGAAATGAAAAAAGAATGGCAACATATGATAATTACTGAAGTTGAGAAATGGGTACTTAGGGATACCTTACACTATTTACTTTTTGTAGTGTGTGAAAATTAACATGAAAAGTTAAAGAGCAAAAAATAATTATTGTCCTTTTTAATAAACACTAATATTAACACAAGAAGCAACTGAAAACTAGTTTTAAAAGATTGATATCTTAGGAACAGTTCAGGTGTCACAATTTAATGTCACAGTATTTCTTCCATCAAAGAACTTTCTATTTCCTTAGGAATTTCAACAGTCAGTGAGCTACTGGCAATTTAGAACCTTTAACTTCTTAATCTGGTCACCTTAAAAAAATCCAGTTGTGAGTTACATGCACTGCATATAATTAAATGCTAATTTGTTTACTTTACTCATTAATAAAAGTGTTTATTTGCCAGGCTTTAAGTGGTGGAGCTGGGTATGCAACGGCAATTAGGAGAGACTGGTGTTTATATTATATAGTGTTTAAGAATAACCGTATTAATTTTTATGCATTTTAATGCTGAAACCCAAATTTTATGCCATAGTAACCTATTTTATTTTCATTTAATTACAATTTTTAATTTAAGTTTTTTACAAAAATTTAAAAATAGCAAATCTTTGAGTGTTAGTCTGTCTTGAGAGAAGACTTTGCATCCTGTGTTTTAAAATTAACTACTTAATTAATTTTTTATTTTCAAATATTATGGGCGACAAATGTTTTAGTTACATGGAGAGCTCTTATAATGCTTAAGTTGGGCTGTTAGTGTGCCCATGACCTTAATAGTGTTCTTTGTACCAATTCGGCAATTTTATATCTTTCCCCTCTTCTTGATTTCCATTAACTTTTACTTAATTCTGTGCCTATAAGTTAGTTCCAACATTAAAGAGTCCATGAGTATTTGTTTACCCATTCCTGAGATACTTCACTTAGATAATGATCTCTGGTTCCATCCAAATTACTACAAAGAACATTTAACTTCATTTCTTTTTATAGCTGAGTAGTACTCCACGGTATATATTATATATATACACCAATTTTGTTAATCTACTCGTGAATTGATGGGCACGTAATTTCACATCTTTGCAATTTTGAATTGTGCTACAGTAAATATTCAAGAGCTGGTGGCTTTTTGTTCTGGGACAGAATCTCCCTCTATTGCCCAGGTTGGAGTGCCATGGCATCAGCCTAGCCCACAGCAGCAACCTCAAACTCCTAGGTTCAAGCAATTCTACCTCAGGACTAAAAGCATTCACCACAATGCCCACCTAATTTTTTTGTTATTTTTAATAGAGACAAGGTCTTGCTCTTGCTCAAAGTGATCTTAAACTCCTGACCTCAAGTGATCACCCTGCCTAGTCCACCCAGAGCACTAGAATTATAGGGGTGAGCCCCGGTGCCCATCCCAAGTCAGGTGTTTTGTTTGTTTGTTTTTGATAAAATGACTTCTTTGGGGCAATGCCCATAGCTCAGTGGGTGGGGTGCCAACCACATACAGCAAGGGTGATGGGTTCAAACCCAGACCGGGCCTACTAAACAATGGCAACAACAACAAAAAAATAGGCGGGTGTTGTGGTGGGCACCTATAGTCCCAGCTATTTCAGAGGCTGAGGAAAGAGAATCACTTAAGCCCAAAGAGTTTGAGGTTGCTGTGAGCTGTGATGTCACAGCATTGTACCCAGGGCAACAGCTTAAGACTCTGTCTCAAAAAAAAGACTGCTTTTTCTTTGGTTAGATACCCAGTAGTGGGATTGCTAGATCAAATGGTAGTTCTACGTTTTTTGTTTTTTTTTTTAGAGACAGAGTCTAACTTTATTGCCCTCATTGGAGTACTGTGACATCACAGCTCACAGCAACCTCCAGCTCCTGGGTTTATGCGATTCTCTTGTCTCATCCTCCTGAGTAGCTGGTACTACAGGCACCCATCACAATGCCCAGTTATTTTTTTTGTTGTTGTTGTTACAGTTTGGCCGGGGCTGGATTTGAACCCGCCACCCTCGGTATATGGGGCCGGCACCCTACTCATTGAGCCACAGGCGCAGCCCTACATTGTAGTTTTTTTAGAAATCGCCATACTGTTTTCCATAGAAATTGTACGAATTTTGAGTAGTATCAACAGTGTATGAGAGTTCCTTTCTGTCTGCATCCACACCATTTTTTTTTTAAAGGCAGAGTCTCATGTTGCCCTCCTAAGACTCCCAGGGCATCACAGCTTATAGCAACCTCAAACTCTTGGGCTTAAGCTATTCTCTTGCCTCAGCCTCCCAAGTAGCTGGGACTATAGGCATCTGCTACAATGCCCAGCTATTTTTCGTTACAGTTGTTGTTTAGCAGGCCCAAGGCTGGGTTCAGCCTGGGTTCAAACATGCCAGCCCTGTATATGTGACTGGTGCTGTAACTACTGTGCTACGGGCACCAAGCCAGTATCTATTGTTTATTTCACTTTTTAATAATGGCCATCTGACTTGTTTGAGTTCTTTGTAGATTCACAATATTAGCCCTTTACCAAATGTATAATTTAGAAATATTTTCTCCCAGTCTATAGGCTGTTTGCTCTGTTGATTTCCTTTGCTGTGCAAATTTTCAATTATATCAAGTATCTTGCTTTTAATAATCTGAAGGCTTCAAATGACTGATTCATTTGGTCTAAGATTAAAATAAGGATAGTAGAACAGTCTAAAAGGGAAGATAAAATGAAGTTGAGAGAAGTGTTGTCAAATTCACATCTGTCTTGAAAATCTTGAAGGGATCTATAATAACTGTTTTAATAAATAGTCCTCATAAAAAATCACCAACTTTCAAATTCATGTATAGAAGAACTTTATGCAATATTGACCTCATTTTTGTGGCTTTTCTTTATTATTAAACTCTAGCTGAGAACAGAAGTAATCAGAGACTGCTTTAAAAGTATATATGTACATATTTATATAAAAAATTTTGAGGGCCAGGAACTGTGGCTCATGCCTGTAATCCTAGCACTCTGGGATGCTGAGGTGGGTGGATTGCCTGAGCTCACGGGTTCAAGATTAGCCTGAGCAAGCGTGAGACTCCATCTTTAAAAATAGCTGGTTACTCAAGGCTGAGACAAGAGAATCACTTGAGCCCAAGAGTTTGAGGTTGCTGTGAGCTGTGACACCATAGCATTCTACTGAGGGTGACAAAGTGAGACTCTGTCTTAAAAAAAATTTTGGTGAATTAAAAAGCAGTTACATCTGCTATAACGAGCAAAAATAACTTCCACTGTAGTGGAGGAAGAGAGAAATAAGAAAATTAATTAATGGCTCTGCACCAGTAGCTTAGTTATGGCGCCGGCCACCTACCCTGGGGCTGCTAAATACCAATGACAACTACAACAAAAAAATAGCCGGGCATTGTGGTGGCACCTGTAGTCCCAGCTACGTGGGAGGCCCAGGCAAGAAAATCACTTAAGCCCGAGAGTTAGAGGTTGCTGTGAGCTGTGATCCCACCGCACTCTATCCAGGGTGGCATAGTGAGACTCTATCTCAAAAAAAAAAAAAAGAAAGTTAATTATTATGTAATAGTTATAAATCTCAGCATATAAATTTAAGAATAATTGAACTGTTTCATTATATTACTGTAACTGAACTTAATTTCAAACTGTTTTTAAGTATCTTTGTTATAATTTGTCCTTAATAGCATATAAAATAAAATCTATAGCTGTGGGTCTAATAATTACTGTTATTTCTAAGCAAATTTGAGTATAAATGATATTTGAGATACTTTAAGTCAGCTATAATATGAAAACACCTGTGATTTTTATTGGTGACAAAGTCACAAATATTGCTAATACTACCATTCATGAGTGCCTACATTTATAATGGAAAGGATTGCACGCAGTAGTTCATAACGGTTTTATTATAAAGTCAGCCTCACTTTGCCACCTAACTGCAGGGGACGCTGGGAAATGGAATAGGTTAATGTCCATGGGGAAAAGGAAGGAGTTTTATTAAACACACAACAAAGTTTCTGCCGTGGAAGGGAGCATCGTAGTGGTGCTCTACACTATGGGAAGTTCTGTTTCAGGGGCCAGTGGGAGCAGGAGCTCATTCTGTTCTCCCTCCAGCTGGGATCTGGGGAACTCTGTGATGCCCCCTTGGGGGTCTGTAGAAATACTTGACACGTTTCTTCTGCTCCTGCACGAACCTGGGGATGAAAGACTAGGATTCTGTCACCTTGCTGCCACTATGCTTCTCACGAATGCCTGGAAAAAGTGACTGCTCTACTCTGAAATGCCCAAAACTGTCTGCAGCTTCATTTCTGTCCCGTTGAGCGGGAATTCCCCAGAACGTAGACCTAGCTGCCTAACTGGGAAGAGGCTACACTGAAGAAAGAACGGGGAAAGTAAAAGCGTAACACTAAAGTATTCTCCGGCCACAACTGGTGCTCCCTCCTGTGGAGTGAACGTTTAAATACCTTCAGAAGAATGTCCTGAAAGAAAGGCTTTTCATGTTCTCTTATCTCCATTTTCGAGTCTGGGCAACAGAGACCGTTAAAATTGAAAGAGACGGTGAGTAGGGTATTTAGTGAAGGAGAACCCGTGGTCTTCACGTTAGCAGCGGCAATCAAAATGACTACCAGCACTGTGAGCGCCCACTGGGTTGCAGGTGCCCCGAGCTCTGTTTGTGACGTGTCTCGCTCACTCCTCACAAGTTCCTGTGAAGTAGGTATGTTGCTCCGTTTCACAGATGAGGAACTCTGTCACAGAGAAGGTTGCGTAACATAAGGATGGCACGTGGAAAAGAGGGATGCAGACGCAGGTAGCCAGCCTCCACAGCTGGGAAGGCTTCAGCGGCACGACTCCCCACACACAGTTAAACATTCTATAAATTTTAGCTCCTAATATAGTCTGTGGTACCACTAGACAGGTAATTCTCTTCTCCACAATAATCAGATGCCAGGAGGTTGTGTCTGAGCAGCAACAGTTTGCAATCTGGGAAGGGAGATGCATCTTAATGATTAAAACAGTTTCTGCTGACAAGCTGAACGTCAGAGCACTCAGCTGAATCAACCCTCATCCACGGCAAGGTTTCTAGGGCGCCATCGCAACGCAGGCAGGTCGGTTCAAAACATGCCAGTTGAGGCAGGATTGCCATCAAACCGCTTCTTAGCTCCTGACAGGAAATAATGTGCTTGATGATTAATAACAAAAAAGAAAACCGTGCAAAACCTTAGCATTTTCCGTCGTGTTGGCAGTACTGAGTTAGCCACGGTAAGGTTACTTCGGTGACTTTCCCTTTCTGGTTTATTCTTTCTGTCGCTAAGCTGTCATTCTAACAAAAAGTTGTTAAATGTTCACATGAGTATTCACTGAAATAGAGTGTTCTTAATTTTACCAGACAACTAATTATAACTCGAATGATCTAATGAAATATGGAATAAAGTTAGAGACTGACAGGTCTGGTAAATTCCTAGTATAACCTTAACCCAGATATGCCAGAAACCGTACATTTCAAACGTATCTGCACACGATAGATGAAGAAGGAGGGGGTTGGGAAGAGATGAAATATTCTTTGAAATACTAATCAGATAGATACCATTTGCGGAATTATTTATAATCTCTCACAATGTCACCTTTCAATCATTGTGTGATGTACATTTAGGATGACTGAAATACCAACTTTGTCAGAAGTAACTGATAAAAACAAATTTTGCTAAATTATATACTCTCCGTATGCTAAGACATTAAAATCTAATGAGCTTTATAATAGACGAGGTAAGAAAGGTAGAGTGTCAAGAATTCTGTGAATGGACAGTGGTTCAAAGAGTCAGAATGAAAACCTGAAAATACTCCGCACTGCCATTTCTATAGCTTAGGGTCTTCGGAACATGGGATTTTTTTTTAAAGCAAAGCCATAAAACTCTGTTTTGTGTTCATAAGGTCATATTGGCAGTTAGCATATATTTCTCGGGTATGATCAGCCCATCTTTAAGATGGTGGTAATGTAAAATTTTGAATTTAATAAGTAATATAAAAACTTGAATTTAATAAGCTAAGAAATTAAGGATTATAATATTCATATTATAAGGGAATTTTTGTGAAAAAGGTCTATGCCTTTAACCAACAAACTATTCTAGAGCATTTATTGCAGTATCAAATAACTTTTTAAAGTTTAATTTAAATTTTTCAAGAAGTCTTTATTGAGATAACTATAACACCTGTATAATATTTAGTTTTTATGTAACTTTTTTTGCATGCCTCTGTTACACAGTGTTCCTAACATATTGAAAAGGTAGTGATAATAGTCTTACTGATGTGTTCATTCATATCTTAGTCCTCTTCTGTTGTAGCAAATTTAGTTCTAAAAAAATGAGATTTTGAGGGCGACACCTGTGGCTCAAAGGAGTAGGGTCCCAGCCCCATATGCCAGAGGTGGCGGGTTCAAACCTAGCCCCGACCAAAAACTGCAAAGATAAAATAAAATAAATAAGATTTTGCCAAAAATTGCCTCTTGGCAACTTGCTTTACTTGTTTTTCTGGAAATAGGCTTTTCTGTAATGATGATTTTATAGAAAAATGCTTCTTCTCTGCTCTGTGCAGAATGCTCAACCTCTGTCACCTTCCGTTTGCATATGATGCATTAGAAAAGATCATGAGTTTGACAGTTTGGGGGTTTGCTGTTGTTTTGTTTGCAGTTAAAATGGGCAGTAATACTCCATTGGCCTTTCTTTAACTGAAATGTTCCATTCACACATCACGCAAACCTTTGTAACTCATTAAAGATAGGGTCTATGTCTCATTTATCTTTGTTTCCTTAATGCCTGTCATAGTATTCACTCATGGCAGGTACTCAGTAAATCATTATTGAGTGTATGAACCTCCCATATCACCCATGCAATAATCTTATAAAGGAAAAGAGAGGAAACTAATGTACCTAAGAAATGACTTCCTGTTATCTAATGTGATTAGGGCCTATTAGGTATTTTGGTTTCCTGTTCAGGTCTCACAGAAAGAAAATATTACCTATAGAATTAGAATTGGAGACATTGGATCTAACTTATTATCAAGAACTGAAAAGGCCTTTCATTTCTTTAGACTTAGGATAAATTTGCTTCCGAATAGGGTAGGATGGGATCAATTTTAAAGATGGTAAGAAAAATTGAGTTTCTTTCGGTCTTTCCTCCCTTTTTTTCTTGGCAGCAATAGGTATTAGGTGTTAGGGAAGGTTCATCTGTACTATGGCAGAGAGGAGAGGGAAGCCCAGACCCACGTGTGGATCTGTGTGCAATCATCTGAACTCTCACTGATCCTCCCCCTCTCCCCGCCCCCAAGTTAGTCTAGTCCAGACTGGTTACTGGGCGGCTTGTTGATCTGCCCTGTAGCCCTCCCTTACTTTTTTCTCACCTCTCAACAGCATTGCAGATCCACGTGTCTCAACCTCATCTACCCTCTGACCCCTGGCTTGGCCTGTCTGACCTGCGGCTTCTGCTCCAGGGTCATCTAACAGTGACCTGAATGGCTTCTCCCTCTCAGCCTTCATCAACAGCCACCCCCCACCCTACTGCGATCATGAAGGAATGCCTGGACACAAGCGCCTGCTGCCCAAGAGCTGAGGAAGTCTGAACCTGCGTTATAGACCCTTCCCTGGTCTGCTCACACCATGCCGCCATTTCCTTCTGTCTGTAGTAGTCCTGTATTGGGTATGGTTATCCTGCAAAGTTATTTTCTCTTAGAAATGCTAAATAGGAACAGGGCCACGTCTTCAAGCCTCCCAGGTTTCAGTTTTTGCCATTATTTGAATTTTCATCCCTGACCACCAGTCAGAGCTCGTATTTCCTTGCTATGCTTTTCTGGTAGAGATATTCTATTTCCTCTTCCTTTCTCTGGGAACTACCCCTTGGTCCTATCCTCCCTGTGTGAGGAGGTATTCTCCTTCCCCTTCCTAGAGGATGAAGGTGGTTAGGGCCTTCTATGCAATCAGAACTTGAAGATTTTAAGAAAAGGACAACAAGTAAAGTGGAATCACTCATCTGTGTCAATGGGTTTTTGTAATGATGTAACTTGCCGTGTATTGAGGACCTATAGTGATCATACACAGTGCTATAGCTGTTGTGATAAATACTGATCCTCTCAGCAACCTTTGAAGTAGGTATTATTATCCCTGTTTACAAATGAGGAGACCGAAGCTCAAAGAAGTGAAGTAAACATCCAGGATCTAAACCCAAGTCTGTTTGCATGCAAAGCCAAAGTTCCCTCTGCTTTCCCATTACCACTCTGCATTTTATTTACAAAAGTGTTAAAATTTCACTGAAATTTCAGAAAATGTAAGAATCTGCTGTTTAAAAATGTTTTATCAACTTAGTATATGGCAACTGTATGTCAATTGTAAATATTTATGTAACCCACAATTATAATCCCTTTTTATTATTTTTCTCCAGTAAAAGTAAGTGAAGACAAAGTACTTTGACCTCTGTAGTGAAAGTCACTGGATAAATCCAGAGTTATCATTATTTAATGTTATTTTTATGTTTACTGAATGTGAATTACCAAAGTATGTAACATTTTTCATGTTTAAAGTTTTATGAAAACTAATGTCTGTGGATTTAAGTTTAAGCCCTAACATTAACCATCTAATAACAGGAGATAAATCTGCTCTCTCTGACCATAATCAGCTCTGCTAAGCACTTCTTACAAATCTACCCCAGTGCACTCTGAGAATGTCTGCCTAATGGTAAGTGATTGCCTGAGGCAGATATAAAAGGTTTTTTTTTCCTACATAAAAAAGATTTGCAATTTCATGTGCCAATACAATATGATGCAATCTATCTTCTCATCTTTCCTTTTTTTCTTTTTAATTTTCTCTCTCAACTCTAAAACTATTCTTTCCTCTCAAACATGTGTTTATCTCTTTATTTTAAAATATTACAGCTTTCTAACATCTGTCTCTTGGGCAGCATAATCTTCCTGATGAAATATTCCATGTTTTCCTTGAGCTTTTGTCAGTATGTCTTTGTGTTAACAGCTTAGCAGATGGAGAAACAGAAGGAGTAGCCTCAGCTTACCTGAATGATTTCTTTCTAGCACCAGGCATATTAACTGACTGTCTCTAATAACTTGATAATAGGAGTTAGAGCAATTGAAAAATAAGAAATGATATCTGATTTTTGCAGCATTGTGTATTACTGGCTATGTTTGTTACCATTACATCCTCTGTTCCCAGTTTCATATCAAAAAGCAGAATTATAGCAACCTACCTGGTTTGGGCTATGCCTATGTAAATAATGAAAGTAAAATAAACAACAATACTAATATTGCCTTGGGCATAGATTAGCATATTCTTAAGTGGTTCCAGGGTAATAATGGTGATTTAGCCCCAGAAGTGGCTTTTTGAAACACTGAATTTGTTGAAGCCTCTGGCACTGCTTTTTATAATAGCATTGTTCTTTTTTTACACAGGACAAATTATGTTGTTTTCTTCCTCTGAATCGGACTGACTGCTTTTTATGTAAGCATAATCCTAGAAAGACCAAAGCAAGGTTTGAAGCAAGGTCTTAGGGCAGTTGATGGTGTGAATACCCCTGTACTAGCCACAGAGAAAGACCCACACATCCTTCTTTCACGTGACCTTTAAAACCGGGTAGGTTTAGGGCTCTCAAAAATTGTTCAAAGATATTAATCATCAGGAAGCAAAGTTTTCTTTGGTTAAAATAGAGAAAATTGTGGATGAAGCCTAATTCTACTTATTTAGAATCTGCGTGGTTTTCCTTTTGGAGATGAGAGCAAGAGAGAAGAGATGACCACGTGACATAAAAATATGGAGGCGCACAGATGTGTGGGAGAAAGGGGGAGTAATGTCAGGAATTAGGCCACAGCCAGGAAGATTTGGAAAAGATCAAACTTTGAAACAGCTGAAAAGAGGTTTTCTCCGATTTTTACATGTAGCTAAGCCATATGGGGGATCATGTTAAAAATGCAGGTTTTGTTTCAGGAGGTCTGGGGTGGGGCCTGAGCGGCTGCTTTTCTGCCAGCTCCCAGGGAACACTCCTGTTGCTGGTCATGGGACCACTTCAACTAGCAAGGGTCTAAAAGCTCCTCTCCAGCCCTGGGAGTGCAGTCCAGAACACCTGTAACTAGCCTTCAGTTCTGTTTGGATTAGACCCCAAATAATCCAGAATCTCACATAAATTGTTTGTCTTTAACATTTTGTCACGTGAGGTTGATGGCCTAATAAACGCAATAGAAACTTAATGAAACTAGTGGTTCATTACTATGTACACTATAAAAATGTTTATATATGCAGTGTATGAAATGTATTGGTAATCAACATTCTTTCTTCTGTTAGGATGCTTTGATATATTTTTTTCTCCTATGGGCTTCGAAACAACCAAATGGTGCATGAGACTTTCAAAAATTTTACTAACTCCCAGGTTATTGTGTTCATCGGTTGATAAATTATCTCAGACATTAAAATGGTTTTCCATGCTGACAGCTGTTGACAGGGGATGGGAAAAGACTTAAGTACTGAGTTGTTTTTTGTTGTTGTTTATTTATCTCCTCTAAATTTTAAGGAGCAGCAGACCTATATATTGTATGGGAAACACTTATAAGAGATATAAGAATTTCTATCGAGCCTAGTGTTTCACAGGTGCATCTTATCAGAATCACCCAGGTACTATGTTAAAAACACAGTTTTGTTGACTCTGGCTCAGATTTTCAAAATCAGAGTCCTGTTTTTTGACAGGCCTCCAGGTGATGGTTGTGCACACTATTGCTGTCATTTGGAAATCACTGATTAGTCCAAGGCATCAAATTCCTCATAAAGTTACAGTGAAGGGTACTCTTTCTATGGGAATACTCTCAGATTAAAATTAATTCAAAAGAAGCAAATAACTGAGCAGATATGACATTTATCATAAAACATATTAGAGGGGTTGAGGTGGTATATAGGAACTGTTTCCTGCTGTTTTCTGTAAACTTAAGCTCTAAAAGTTCATTAATTAAAAAATAAAAACAAAACTTCACATGCATATAAACATTTGATATGTATGTTTTACATACATGTGATTGTATCGTGTGTGTTAATTTTAGGGCATTCATTTTGTGTGTCATGGTTATTTCTCCCATCCTTTCTTTTAAAACAAACAACAGTTGTAACTTGGCAATAGTGGTGGACAACACCAACCTGAAGAAGGAAAGCACTCACATAGCAAATGACACTGTGAAATTTTCCTAATTGGTTATCAGAACAAAAATCCTAAACACTACATATGTCATAAGGAACCAGACACCTAACGTGTTAATACCACCTCACATTCCATCACCAAGTTCTGGGAAGAACTCTGAGGAACACAGTACCCAGCCAAAAACCAAAGAAACGGACCAAGTGACTTACCAAGGTCCTTCTGCGCTTTTCTGGACACGAATGCTTCTCTTGAAATCTGAATGGTCGCTTCCTTGCGGGACACCCGAAGAGTTATTTAAACACCATGCTTCCTTACAAGGACATGAGAATTACATTTTGTGAAGTTCTAGAAAAAAAATTATTTGATTATAAATCATACATATATTGCTTTCCTAACCAAAATTAAGACAAATTTTGCTCCTTTAGAGCGGGGTCATTGCCTCAATTGCATATTAGAAAAGCTGACCTGGAGAACGGGGTCCTTAACAAGTGAGCAACTGTCACTAGACGCGGTAGAGAGTGAGAAATCCCTACCGTAGAGTCCAAAGGCTTAAACTTTAGTCCCAGTTTGTCCTTGTGCCACCAGGATAGCTTCTGGCATATCAGTTTTCTCATTTATAAAATAGAGATAAAAATAACTTTTGTGTCCTCAGAATTACTGTATAATGAGAAAGTGTTTAAGGAAAAAACACCTGCATTGTAATTTGCAAAAAGACAAGTAATTGCTAACATTTATACTTTCAGAGATTTTTATCTCCAAATTTATACCGGTGCAAAATAAATGATCATTTTCTTTTTCCTCTCTAATGGTCCAGAAAACAGTGTTTCAGAGAATGTATCATCAAAGCAATAACCATGCCAGCAATTATGAATGTAAGTGGGAATATTTTAAGTATGAAAAAGGTAGTGAATCCCTGTAAATATAGCCAGTCAACTTTCTGTATAGTCATTTAAAAAGAAAAGATGGTTTAATAAAAGTTGTTTATCTTTTGCTCTATATGACCTGAGCATTTGTATGTAATCAATTATTCATATAAATCAAACTATAATCATTCTCCCATTTACATAGTTTTATGTAAAAGAGATTTAGCAAAAAAAAAAAAGTGGCTAAAGTCTTTATATGCTCAAAACTTTTAGTAAAAACAATGACAGTACATTAGGACGTGCAGCTGGGTGGTTTTCTACCGCCAGAACTCTAGTGTGAAGGCCGTCTTGTATTCCTGACAAGGAGGTGCAAAAGCTAAAAGTTGATTGTTAAGTAAATAATTAACGAACTTTGATAAATCACATATGCTCTCATGTAAAGAGGGTTAGGAAACATATTTCTAATTGTTCCTTTGACATCTAAGACATTTTTGCTTCCTGGGACAGTGTGCCTTTATAAGATTCTGGGTAGGTGAGTGGTATGCCTTTCTTTTGTAAAGTGGCAGAAAGATTAATGCAGGGGTCCTCAAACTTTTTAAACAGGGGGCCAGTTCACTGTCCCTCACACCATTGGAGGGCCAGACTGCGGCCCCGGGACAAGTCAGCTGCTAAGCAGGACAGGCAGTGGCGGCAAAAACACCCGGTGAGCCGGATAAATGTCCTAGGTGGGCCCATGTGGCCTACGGGCCGTAGTTTGAGAACACCTGGATTAATGTGAAGGAAAGGTGAGGAGCAGAACCACAGAGGTGCTCCTAGGTCATTTGTAAGGTGTACATAGGGAACTTGAGAATGTAGTTCCCTAAAATTAATCATGTCTGTGTGTCCCTGGAAACCTCACAATCTGTTCTATTTTCCAACATTTAATACACGTTCTTTTCATTTTATCCTCTTCCTTATAATTGCTGGGTCTAGGGGAAGGAAAGTAGAGTAGTTTATATCCAGTAAACTAAAGCATCACAGCTTCTGTGTATCTAATTGATTACAGCATTTTTGCCTCAAGTGCATCAAGTTAATGGGTGGTAGTATCACATAGTAGTTAAATTCGTTTTCGGTGGTTTTCAACCTTCCTAATGCCACAGCCCTTTAATACAGTTCCTGTGGGTCTTGACCCACAGGTTGAGAACCACTAGTTCTATCTAGAGTTATACCCTGAGGCACCTACTTTGGAAATATTTAAATATATAATTGCATACTATGCTTCCGAAAGATGGTGATCCTGTCAAAACTAAAACTTTGGCAGGCCAATAGAAGGACCAGAAAATAACCTGAAATAGTTATTTGTCAGCAGATGATAGAAATCTGAATTCAGAGTTAAAAAATTAATTTAGGAGTGATGAGGTATAATGGAAGAAATTATTAGCTGTTAAAAAGTCAAAGATCATTTAAAAAATTAGTATTGGGTCCTCTGTTTTTCTTGTGCAAAAAGGAGCATAGATCTTTTTTTATTACTGATTTGAATTTTATTTGCATAATGAAAAGGAGTAACTTTCAGAATAATTGGATGCCCTGAATAAAGAAAAAGTATATTTATACTTTTAATTTTTATACGCCAAGTACAATTTTGACTGTAAGATATTTGGGCCAGTTTTGCCAAAAAACAGAAGTTCCGGTCTTTAATGAAGGAAAGGCATAACAATGGCTTATCTTAGAATGTAAAGCTTTTAGAATCACCCTGTAATTCATGGCTTATCCCTGAGAATTCAAAGCTTTATAAATTATAAATCTTACCAGGACATGGTACACACTGTGTTATGTCAGATAGGGCTAGGCTAAGCCAAGGGCATAGATGAATTCCCAGTTCATCCCTGATACACAGTATTTGATTATTCTTCTCTAACTTACATTGAATACCCTGGTCAAGATAAGAATTGCTTACCATATCACTTTTTCATTTCCTCCCCCTTGGATTCCTTCTTCCCATAAATGAATTAGTCAATCAAACCTACATCATAGCTGGTAATGAACTATTTTTAAAATTCACACTAAACTATTAACTAATAGACCTGCTCTTATAAAGAATATTTATGTTTAATTCAAGTAAACCTCTGATTAGGAAGATAAACCTACCTCATCAAAATCATTCTCATTCCAGGTCTTGGAAACTCTAAACTGGAACTCCAAGGGGTGTCCTGAAATCTTAGGCCACAGTT
>NW_003852434.1:9745960-9746295 GCF_000181295.1 Otolemur garnettii
TGTGTTTGATGCCCTGAAACTTTCTTTGCTGTATCTCTTGTGCAGTATTTCCTTATTATTTCTCCCCTATCTTTAACAGTTATGAAGTCTTAATTTCCACTTCCATGAAATAGGAAGAATTGTCAAGTTGCTATAAAGAACTATGCAGTTGTCAAGAGGGTCAAGTAAGAAAATTCATGTAAATTACCTGGACCAATAATCAGAAAATATTAGGTGTACCAAAATATTGGTTCAGCCACATTTCTGTTAATGGGTGAGTAAACATTTTAGTAAGTGATAATTCCAACGTGAGATTTTACTTTTGAATATTATTCTTGGCAAAAAAAGATGATTCA
>NW_003852434.1:9746777-9773921 GCF_000181295.1 Otolemur garnettii
TATTACATACAGTACAATGTGGAGTGAGTCATAGGAGTGTTTTTATGCTTTTGAAAGAAAAAGTATCTAGAGTATCATTTTATTCTTTGTGAAGAGAAAAGTCTGTTTTGCCTGTTTAAAAAAAAAAAAAAAAGTAATAATCTCCAAGAAATCATCTTGACCAGCATTAATGACTAGACTGGTAGTCAACAGCCTGCGGCATAGCCAGAGGCCTGTAAGGCTCTTGGGGGAAGAAGAGATTGGGGGATTGTAGTTTACCAGTAATTAACTATAGGTATGAATCAAAACTTCCTAAGAAAAGAGATAAAAGTAACTTTGGACAAGTCTATGTCTGTGCCTATCTTTTGATGCACCACCCCTCCCATACCTTTTTAAATAAATACAAAAAGAAGACAATGCCATTGTTTTGCAAACCAAGTTGCATTGGAAATAATTCATGTAATGAAACAGGGACACTCAGGGGACCAATTAATGCCTTTTCAAGCTTAGACTATATAAGAACCACTTTAAAAAAAAAAACTCAGTCTAACACATTAGTTGATTGTTAGTGAATTGAAACTCAATCATCAGATCATAAGGATTTTTTCAAGCTTTTTTTTTTTTTTAGTTTTTAATCCTATCTCAATAAAAGTAAATACATAAGGATTATAAATAAACCAAATCTGAAGTAATATAGATTGGTGGGACCTCCAGAGGGTCAGGAGATAATGAAGATTATACCTCAATATTGGGATTATGATGTTAGTTCTTTATTTCAATAAAAGTGGATAGAGATCTTTCATATCAGGGACAGGGCTTAGCTGTAAGGACAAAGTAATCTTCTGGGAATTATGCATACAGGCTTGACATCATTTTTATTGGATGGCTGATGAACTGGAAAACTCCAGGATAGCCAGGCTTTAATTTGTAATCTTAATTTTCATATAAATCGGTACATTTCTGGGGGAGGGGGGTTGTGGGGATGCTGGTGCTTGCTCGCCCTCGAGCGCAGGCAGCAGTACTAACTCACCCAGTATCTGATTCCGTCTTTCCCTCTATCCATCTGTCTTCCATCTTTGCATCTATCATTTAAAGAAATTTACAGCCTGCAAATACCAGAGAAGCTAATGTTAGTGCAATCTTCCCTCTCCCTCCTCTCGGAATGATCTATAGTAATCTACTTATCATAGCCATGCACGCTATAATGCACAATAATTTAGTCTTCAGCCAAGAAAACGACTGCAATTGTTTTGCGAGCATACATTAATGAGGTTTTCTTCTTTCAAAAAACAATCTTTTTAAAGGATATAGGGCAAAAGAGAGAGTTTCCCTACATGAAATAATTATCTTGATGTTTCTCATATATAATTGCACATCCATGGGGTTACACGAGGGCAAAGTTATGGAACTAGAATATAGTGGTGATCTCATTGGACATTTCTGATACAGAACGCAGATACCCTTTATGTAGCAAAAGAAAAATGCTATCAAGTAGAATGTTTTAGAAACAAGAAAATAGAATTTTCCTTTTAGATTGTTCTACCCTCTCATAAGTAAAACTGAATCTCTGTGCCCAGTTACTTTTACGGAAGGATGTTTGCCTTGAACAAGCCATAGAAAACAAGCAACACCCCCTTTCCTCACTGTTACTGTGGTTCAGAGGTTTCATGTGTTTCCCGGCTCCAGCAGACCTCAAGTTTGTTACCTTCTCATTATTCTTTAGATTTGGGGTGATTTCTCATAAAAGAAGAAGGGATGCCATAGTCTTTATTCCATCATTTTCAAATCAGAAATCACATGTAGCCTTTTGATCTTCTAATAACCAGATGTGTAAAGAACACATAAAGCTCATGTTTTACTATTCAGAAGAAAACATCCTTGGCCAAAGCTAAACATGCAGAACTTGGTATACAGGAGAACGTTTTCCAAGTTCCGAGTCTATCTGATGGCTCTGGTTTGAGACTTTCCGCATGGTGTAGGGAAGCTTTCATTTTCAAAAACGAATCATCCCTTGCCGTGACTGCTTTCTTTGTATTCTGACCTCTACTCACACAGTCTTCAGAGATGCTGAGATGCCACCTTCAGAGCAGCAAACAGATTCTCCCTGTTGTATCTCATCTCCTTATCCTCCAAAGCTCTCAATTTGCCAGTGAAGTAACATGAAAGTTGATAAACACTGTGACTATCATCCCAGTTGGGAGCACACGTGTCTCTCACACAGTTCTGTCAACTTGGATTGATCTGTAAGGCAGGCCTATGAGGCATCATTTACATCAATAACGTGGAGGTTTGAGTTGGACAAATACCAAGGATGAGTAACTGCCCCGGAGCAGACCTATCACATCAATCAGTGGGGCTCAGACAATCAGAAAGCCTGACTACAGCCATACAAAACTCGATCACGGCATAATCTTCCTCTGCTTCTTGATGAGGTAACAAAACATGCCGTGTTCATTGAACAGCTGCTTTCATACGGAGACTAATAATGAAAAAGTCCCCCCGAACCTGTGGCACTTGTACATGAAAACAAGCCGGTGAGAAAATTAAAATGCCAACCAGATTTATACTTACCTATGTAGATGCCCTGTGGTCTTAAACATGTTCTGTTTCTTTTCAAGTATAAGAAAGAGAGACGATGTCATTTTTTTTAAGTACTGTTATTGGAAAATTAAAGTAACAGGCATGGCTTCTGTTACGTGCTGAATTATGTCCTTCCCAAAACTCACGTGTTGCAGTTCTAAGCCCTAGTATCTCAGAATGTGACTATGTGGACACAGGGCCCTTAGTGAGGGCTTTAATTAAGTAAAAATGAGGCCAATAAAATGGACCCAATCTGCTACAATGGTGTTCTCACAAGAGGTGGTTAGGACACAGATACACAGAGAAGGAAGACCATGTGAAAATACGGGGAGAAGACGGCTTTCCGCAAGCCAGGGAGAGACGGCTTAGAAAACCTACTCTGCAGCCCCACAGGCTCCCACTTCTAGCTTCTCACCTGGGAGCCAGTATATTTCTGTTGTTTCAGCCGCACAATCTGTGGCACTTGGTTATCACAGCCCCAGCAAACTAATACAACATAGTTCCTTTTCTTGTTTGAAGATAAATAAGGAAAATAACTATAGAAAGGCCCAAAGTTAAGTCATCTCTATGTTGCTCTGACAAAATTTTTACACGTGGTGCAAACATTTAAGTATTCAGTGATTCCGTAACAGAAACCAGTGTTCCCTTAATTGCCTTAACTTTGGCTGTGAATGTGCTCCCGTTACATCTTGTCTCATTAACTAACACACAGCTAGCTGAAAAGGGGCTTGCCAGAGGTTCATAGAGCAAGAACAAAAACATATTCCTCATGGAAACCTCTGCTTTTACTAATGGGCTGACTCTAAAGAAGTGGACATACAAGTAATATCTGCTAATTGATTTCAAAGGGGATATAAAGAAGGGAAATGTGCAAATTACTAGGAGAAAAAATGAAGGAAACTAGCTTTTCAGGGACTGTTATGTAGACATTCTTTCAGGATATCTAGAAATGGAGGAAAAGAGACCCAGCTTGAGATCTGCTTATTAAAGATGACAAGTTCCCCCTGGACACTCTATCCTTTTAAGGGTCCTTATAATGAGTAAATGATAAGTTCACATCTCCTTGCTTCTGTGTCAGTGTGAAAACCTCCCTATCTTACTGCTTTTATTAAGTGTAGGCAGAATGAACTAAGGCCCCTGAGAACCAAGACCCCACTCACACGGAACAGCCTCCTATCCAGATCAACAGCCTGGGGAGAGTGTCCTGTTCATTTCGCCCATGCTGGCTTTTCTATAGTTAATGAACAGTCTTTCAAATGATTTGGGAAATTTTAGGCATGTCAAATTCTACTAAACGAAATCCTTCTAGAGCTTGAAACACTTCACATGAACTAGTGACCACGTGACTGTAGTCAGCATGCTTTATTTGGGAACTATGTAGAATATACCTTTTTTAAGGCAGTATAATAATAACAGCAAAGTTTTCCATAACTTCTTGGACAAATCTTTTAAATGTATACAAAGTATTTTTTACCCCCTTTATTAATCACCACCTCATTTGCATACCTGGTGGGGGAGGGGTCTCTACTTGAAAAGAAACTCTATCCAAAAAAGACATGGGTCAGTCCCAACAGTATTTCCTACAGGAAGAACCAAAGAACACCCTGAGAAAGAATTCAGCCATGAAGAGAGGCAACTCTCCTACGACAGAAACGTGGGGTGACCCTACCAAGCCGTGACAGGTTCTCAGCACAGCACAGAGAGAGAAGGAGCTATTGGGAGGGAGAAAGAAAACAGTCTATTTACTGCCAGCTTTGCCTCAACCACGTTCGCTCCTTGGCACAGGAGGCCCTTGCTTTTCAATGCGACACCTTTTAATTGACAGAGCTCCTGTCCCGTGCATCCCAACAGATACAGCACACCCATTAGGTTTAGAATGAGTGGCTGAGAAGGAGCTCCCAAGTCAGTCTTACAGCTGCCCAGTCCAGGCCTCACCTGTCACTCCCTCGGTACAGGTGTTGTGTTGAGTCCAATTCCCTCACACACAGAACTTCTAGGGAGTATGACTCTACTGTAAGAATCTCAAATCAGGATATTTTTGAGAATGAAATAACAGAAAATTTTGCTAAATAGAGGATATTCTCAATTCTAATTGAAATATGTGTCAGGCACACAAGTTCACCTTTATATTACTTGGAAGTCACACATAATCACATTTATTAATGTGTCAGAAATATGAAATAGTGACTATATACGTAGACATATATATATATAAAATACAAATACACTAAATATACATGAAGGATATATAAATTATATACACATGTATAATTTCACACAGTGCACTGACACAACTAAAATAAGACTACGTTAGAAAGCATTTGAACATCTTTGTAGAAAACATACTTAAAATTCGTTAGGCCAGCCTTAGTCGGCAATGGCATATCCCTTCTCATTTTTTGCCTATCACCATGTTGATATTTTATAGATTTTTACACTTGCAACCCAGACTGGACAAGAAGACGTCAATCACATTTTCTTTGCATATTTATCTTATCTGGGAATATTAATAATACCTTTCACAGGACAGGAAATCAATGCATTTGATGAGACTGACAGAAGAAAAGAGAAGGTTTAGATCTTTAGAAGAAAAGAAGGATCTAGATCTTTTGTAAAAGATCATAAAATTATTAAAAGTAGAAAGATGCAATATCCTTTTGAGATATTCTACTCTATGGTATCAATCGATATTAAAAGTGCATGTTTCAAAGCAAAATCCCTCTGATGCCCTGATAGCCCACTACACATTTATCTCTCAACATATTCCATATGTTGTTTTGTAAAATTACATATGTAGTTCTACTAATATGAGGCCAAATAAACCAACTCAAGAGAATAAGAGGAAATTAATTCAGCCAGTTTTTAATTTTTCTCTAGTTCTGCTGCAAAAGCAGCTTAGCATCTGCCATTTTCAAAGAAATTAGAGACTTCTTAAAGTAAGACTTTCATTCCAGACAAAATAATTATAAGCCACTTTGAGAGAATAAATTGGGGAACAAAGTTAGCTACTGTTGAAAGGGGTATCTTTGCCCTACGAAGTTGAATCGAATTCAGGTGTTTGTTGTGGGTTGTCATAAAATG
Organism: Otolemur garnettii; assembly: GCF_000181295.1. Taxonomy (NCBI): domain Eukaryota; kingdom Metazoa; phylum Chordata; class Mammalia; order Primates; family Galagidae; genus Otolemur; species Otolemur garnettii. Next base: position 9,752,418 of record NW_003852434.1, read on the forward strand.
GTACTTGGAGTTGGCTACTTCTTGCTTTGTTCCCTGGCTAGTTGGAGCTGGTGCTCACTGGTCCCCAGGTTGGAGCTCTTCCTCTTTTCCACTGGTCCCCAGTCTTTATCACCACCCCCTGCAGAAGTATTTTTAATTCATTTTATTGTCCTTTTAAAGGCCTTGAGCTGAGGACCTAGTAGATTCTAGCACCAAGAAATGAGCATAAGCAAAATCACTTCCTGTAGTTAATCTGCATTACTATTCATTTGAATGTGGAGAAACAGGAATTGACATTAATTTTAAAAATTTCATCAAAGGAATATATTTAACAGCACAAGGTATAGTGTCTAATGATGAAAACAATCAATATTTTAGGAACTCAGAGGCAGGAAAGAGAGATCACTGTGCACAGGACTATCCAAGAAATTCTTCAGAGTGGAAATGGAATAGAGATGGGTGGATTTCCACAAGCAGAGAGGCAAGAGGAAAGGTACTTTTTTAAAAAGTGGAGAGGAGGGTATTCTGATCAAATTCTTCAATCATCTCCCTCAAAACTCATCTACAATGATATTAAACGTTTATCGAGTGCTTACTCTGTGCTAGAGATTTATAAAGATTATTCAGTATGAAGTAAAAACACACTTCTGACTTGGGTGCAAAGGTAATCTCCAGTTTATAAATAAGGATTCTGATGCATATATCAGTTTATTAATTCATTTAAGATGACAAAGCTAGTAAATGGCAGGGCCAAGACACACAAACACCTGTTTTTGGAATTCACATGTCTGCCCACTGCAGTACAGCAGAATTCTTACTGCAGTGTCATTGGAATCCTTCCCTTCATCTCATTTCTACCTCCATGATTCCTTTTTATACCAGACACGAACTGCCTTAAAACTTACTTAAAAGTGTAGCTTCCCTAATTTTAGTATCTGTCTAGTTTCTCTTTCATAACACCTACCTCATGTTCTAATCATTAATTCCCTATTCAAAATCTTTTAGGGACATCTATTACATTAAAAATACGCACACACAGTTACAAGAACTTTTTTGATGTCTGCATGTAACCCCAATATACTTTTTAACATTTTGTTCTTTCCACCACTCATCTACTTCATTTCAGATTAATTTATGTGCTCACTTATCTTTCCATTACCTTTCTAATTGCTTTAGAATGGAAACAATCAATACCTTCCCTTCCTTCATTCTTCTGTAATCCCCAGCAAAATTCCAGGCATATGGTGGACATTTAACAAAATTTATTAATTTGAATTTTGATGAATCAGCACGTTATAAGCATAGAGAGTAGCCAGTGTTGACTAAAACAGGTGAGGTGAGCATGGAAGGAGCAGCGGGGTATCCAGTAGGTGGGCCAGATCGTGGGGTATACCTCAAACATCACAGTTTGAACTATAACTAGAAGTAGGTGACAAAATGTACCTTGGGATAAATGTGTTGAAGTATATGGCAAGGCATAAAAACAAATTTCATTGCAATACTCCCACTGTGGCCATTCTTTCCCCACATATGAATGTAGGTACATGTTTTGCCACCACCTTAAGAAAGTCACAGCCTTCAGTCTTCAGGAGAGGCAGTTCTCAATGTCATTCCATGTCATTACTATAACTTCTCAAAAGGGAAATACTTGCTTCTATGGGCAACAGCATCTCATTTGAAAAGGTAAATGGATTGCCCTTAGTAGCATGACTGGACAGGTAAAAGCCTGATGTTTCCATCACCTGAAAGTGAATGGGAGAACCAAGCTGTACCAGGCCACAGCTCATTGGTGTGATGGCTGGTCTCCCACTGCTAATGGTATTATCCCTTGGATGTTGTAGAGAGGTTACAGTTATCCTCTGCTGAAGAAGCAGAATGCCCTGGCATCCACATGTAAGAGCAGGGTCCCTCCCAGCTGCTGTCCTGGCTAAAGTCACAACCCCAATATTGATAGAGTTGCTACCTTTGGTATTCTTTATCCATAAAATGGGAAATAATATGATATTAATTCCTATCTGATATATCCAACAGTTTTTACTTTGAGTAAAAGTTTTTACTTTGTCTGTTTGTCATTAGGAGAGGAGCTTGTCAACTAATACATAGCAGATTTCAAAAAAAGTTAAAGTATAAACAGATTCATCATAGGAAGTAACTTTTTATGACTGGTCTTGATATACATAAAAGCCATTAGCCAGATTACATCAAACCACAATTACAACAATGGCACCTCACTACACTCATCACCCTTCTTAGTCTTTTTTCTGCTGGACAGATCTTTGAAGGGTCTATGAAAAGATAGCCTGACGCCATCTAGAAACTTCCAAAGTCTTCTACACTGTTTGTTATCAAACAGTGGTTCTCAACCTTCCTAATGCCACAATGTATTTTCATTGTTAAAGAGGGGTTGCGACCCACAGATTGAGAACCGCTGTTATAAAACTTCTCCATCTTTCAGAGGCAGCATTATACAGAGGAAAGGGCTCAAGGTTGAATGTAGGTGCCATGGAGACCGAGCATTCAGATTTAGAAAGTCTCTTAGCCATTTCATGCCTTGGTATTTTTTATTGGTCAAATATGGCAGGTAAATAAAACCATTGCAAGAATACTTCTGTGCTCTAGAGTTTAATGATTCTATGACAGAAATTTTTCTTAAAATCAGCCTCATAAATAAGAGAAGTGTTGAGTATGAATTGGGGACAATCTGACAGCACATGCGTGGATTTTCTTAGGTGTTCCACTGTTAGTTCTCAATAAAAATGACTAAGATATAATCCTTTATCTCAATAAGAAGAAAAACACAAAAGCATTTAATATAAAGCAAAGTATAGCAAAACATTATTTGAGTCCAAAATAAGGAGAAATGTAGTCAAGTGAAACGAGTGGAGAACTTTTACTTTTTAAAGTGGCACCTTGATCATCAATGGGGACGAGACGAGGTGATAAACGCAAGAGCACACAACAGCAAGGGAAGCCCATGCACAGTCTGCGGGTGGGGGTAAGTGTTAAGTCACAGGACATACCATGACAACACTGGGGAGCACAGGACTTTGGGAGACAAACCGAGTAAGATAGATGCCAGGACCAACAACAGAGACCCTGGAATGCCAGACACACAGAAGAGTTAAAGGGGATTCAAGTTAGATTTTTGAGCAAACAAATGAAATGAAACGTTCAAAGCTATACTTGAAACTGGTATCAGATGAAAGTTAAATGAGAAATTAATTTGATGGTTTTACCCAGATAAGAAATGACAAGATGTGAGTCTGGCTAGCAAAAAGAACAGAAACAGAGATATGACTGTTCTAACACTTAGTAAGTGGCCACTAAGTTTGGGACACTGGATAAGGTCTTAGGAATAGACAGATGAACGAAACACTGCCTGCAGGGAGAATGGGGACTGCAGACCCCATTCTTGGCAAGGGAAAACACCTCCAGAAAAGGGGAAAGACAGACAGAAGCTGAGCAAGGTAGAATAAAAACAGTTTATCTAGCTTACTTTTAAATTAGCAGCTAAATTACTTGTCTGAGCAGTTCCCGCTTTTACGAGAGCCTGGCCTGTAAGAGATACAGCTTGCAAAGACCCCCGCTGTAATCTGAAAACATTCTGAAGGACAATGGCCATAACAGAAGTAAGTGCAAGGTCTCAGAAGGAACAGGCTGTCCTCTGCCCAGACAACAGTCAAAGCAAACACCCATTGTGAGAATTTGCATTATGACCAGGGCAGAGATCAAGGGCACAGCTGGAGCCCTGAAATACGGGCAGGAGAGTTTGTATCCTAATTACAGACAGAAACCTTCGGGTGGAGATCAGAAGAAAAATTTTCCCTTCTAGATGCCTGACACGGTTGCCCCTGCTCCACAGGGACTTGAGGGTTCCAACCTCCCCCAAGGAATCTGTGTGTGTGGCCACAGTCAGGAGGCTGCCCCCACACAAGACTCAGGTTTCAGATTTCTCAAGGCTGCCCAGATCCTAATGTTAATGTTATAGATAAAAAAAGAACATGCTTACTCAGAGAAACTACTGAAGTTTTTATTCTCTTCCTCAGTTTACCCTCTCAGCTAAATGAGAAAACAGTTTTCAATAAAAGCTGGGTGGAGCAAACACTCAGGGCCACTCACTGGAACCCCATAAGCTAGCAACGGTCACCTGTACTCCCATCTTTGAAAACTCTATTCTGCACGTCCTGTCTCTTTATCTCTTGCCACTTTTAACTTTTTTTTTTTCAGTTGATCACTTCTAGTTCATAGGTCTTAAAGGACCCTGCCCCAAGGCAGGACCCCAGCAATGGCCCCTTCTCTGCAAGAAGGACTTACAGGTTAAAAGGATGGCCAGCAGAAGGAGCAGCTTATCTGCCCAGCTTACACATTCAGTAATAATCACCAAGTCTCTTAACTTCTCTGTGCCTTAGTTTCCCCAGGTGTAAAATCAAGATAGTTTCTCAGAGCATTATCATGAAGATTGAATAAGTTAACATAAGACACAAGAGTTTCTGCCATATAATGAAGGGTTCCGTTTATGTTAGCTGTTTGCTTTGACTTCTACATGGAATCACACAAAACGAATCCATTTCAGGAGGAGGAATTTTGGTTAGGTAAAGAAAGGATATTTAAAATAGCAGAAAAAGGGGGGGGGGATAACTTTTTAAACTGCCTTTTAAAACTCCATTTTAGGCTCTGCGCCTATACTTCAAGTGGCTATGGCACCAGCCACATACGCCAGAGCTGGCAGGTTTGAATCCAGCCTGGGCCCATCAAACAACAATGATGAGAACTACAGCCAAAAAAAATTGTGGGGGCATTGTAGCAGGTGCTTGTAGTCTCAGCCACTCTGAAGGCTAAGGCAGAAGAATCGTTTAAGCCCAAGAACTGGAGGTTGCTGTGACCTGTGACGCCACAGCACTCTACCTTGAATGACAGCTTGAGACTCTGTCTCTAAAGAAATAATAATGAAATAAAATAAAACTCCATTTATAAATATTAGCCTAGCACAAGAATGAATACAAGCAACTAGAGGCTTCACTTAATGGAATAATTTAAAGACATGTTATTTCTCAGAGAAACAGAGCTCTCAGAGCAGAAGGACAAATAATATATTTTATATTAAATCAGTACGAAGAGTTCATGGTTATAATAATTCAATCTGTTATACATTACTTTATCAGTGATGGAGATAAAAAAAAAAAAGATGAGAAGCCTAATACTTTATCCATGACTATCTAGTTTTTCTAAGCTGTTTCTCTGTGACTGACCAAGAAAGATCTTTTACAGTTGAACATGGTTTATACTACTCATAGGATCTCTAGTATTTCAAATATCTTCTCTCTTGCCATCCCCCACCTCTTTCCCAATCCTTGAAAACTTTAAATTTATTTTATTTATTTATTTATTTTTGAGACAGAGCCTCAAGCTGTCCCCCTGGGTAGAGTGCCGTGGCATTACAGCTCACAGCAACCTCCAACTCCTGGGCTCAAGCGAGTCTCCTGCCTCAGCCTCCCAAGTAGCTGGGACCACAGGCGCCCGCCACAACGCCCGGCTATTTTTTGGTTGTAGCCGTCATTGTTGTTTGGCGGGTCCAGGCTGGGGATTCGAACCCGCCACCATAGGTGTACGTGGCTGGCGCCTTAGGCGCCGAGCCAGAAAACTTTAAATTTATGCAGGAACCCTGGAAACTGAAGTAACGTGTGCACTCTTTCCCAGTGTTTAACACTGGGGATGTTACAGTTTGGGACAATTAACCTTCTGAAGTTTACACTTATCTAGGGGTTCTTTCTTCTGTGTCCAATAAAGTCTAGATATCCGTTCTAAGTGTCATTATCCAAGCTGCTCCTGTGTGTCAGCATCCATGTCAGCTTTCATTGCCAAAGATCAACCAGAATATTGGCTAGTCACCTGCCTCTCCTGAAGCCTGTAATCCTGAAACAGACTTTGTGAGCAGCTAAGTAAGTAGAAGACTTATTTTTCTGGGATTTGGAATGTTTGTCCTACTTTCACACCTTACGCCTCAGTTCAGTCAGTGCTGAAACAGGAAAACCAGCAGCCAGAAAGCACGTTCACCTCTCCTTGTTCATTACACCTTCTGAGTACCTTCAATGGGGGAAGATGCACTGACAGGCCTCTCTGCTCTCCAGAAGAGCACGGTTTGGATTATGTCAAAATTATGGAAGACGTCTAATGTACATTCAAACCCTATTGCAAACCTTGTCTACCATATTCTTTCTAAGCCCCTTTATCATTTAAAAAATAATCTGCAATGTAGTTTTAGTAATGGAAAGCAATTTATTTACACAGCAAGTATTTATTAAGTACCTACAGTATGTGCATCAGTGAAATCACTATAGCCTGGGGAAGAGGGGTGAAGTGCAAATTATACAAAAATAGTCAATAGGGCCCATCGATCCATGAATGGATCAATAAATAGTGGTATATGTACACCATGGAATACTATGCAGCTATTAAGAAAGATGGAGACTTTACCTCCTTCATATTCACATGGATGGAGCTGGAAAATGTTCTTCTTAGCAAAGTATCCCAAGAAAAAAAAAGAAAAAGTACTCAGCCCTACTATGAAACTAATTTATAGCTTTCATAGGAAAGCTACAACCCAATTTTAGCCCAGGAATATGGGAAGAGGGGAGAGGGAGGGGAGAGGGAGGGGGAGGGTGGGTGGAGGGAGGGTGATTGGTGAGATCACTCCTATGGTTCATCCTATAAGGGTACATGTGAATCTCTCCAAATGTAGAATCTAAATGTCTTAACACAATAACTAAGAAAAAGACATGAAGGCTATGTTAACCAGTTGGATGAAAGTATTTCAAATTGTATACAGAAATGGTACACTGTACCCCATGATAGTATTAATGTACACTGCTATGATTTAATAAAAAAAATTTTTTTAAAGAAAAAAATAGTCAATAGGAAGCTTTTTCTTTGAAAAGTTCAGAATCTTGTTGAAAATATGAACAAGGATACATATACTATGTATACTTAGAAAAGTATAAATCAATTTTCCTATTTTAATTTCATTGAAGACAGAGAGTAATGTTTAATTTTGTGTAAGAAGCTGGATAAAAGGACCATACACAGTGGTTTAAACCAGGCATCCTCAAACTATGGCCCGCAGGCCACCTGCAGCCCACCTAGGACATTTATCTGGCCCGCCAGGTGTTTTTGCCGCTGCTGCCTGTCCTGCTTAGCAGCTGATTCGTCCCAGGGCCTGCAGTCCGGCCCTCCAATGGTCTGAGGGACAGTGAACTGGCCCCCTGTTTAAAAAGTTTGAGGACCCCTGGTTTGAACAAAGCTCATAGCTATAAATAAAACAAAGAGATCTTTCTGAGTAAATATTAGAAACTTCAAAGGTGAGATAAATTGATCTCAAAAAGTAGTGGTTAGTTGCTAATATGCATTTAGACATGTTCATAAATATTCCCTTTATAACTTGCCAAAACTCATTTTGGGCATGCATGTCCTTCCCTTATATAGTAAGGTGTGTATAAACTTCTATTTCTTGCCCAATCACAGATTTAGGAAAATAAGTACGTGCTCTCCATAAACATTGGTTAATTGTTTGAGTCTAGTTTTTACAACCAGATTTTTCTTTACCCTATATTTCTGTTCCCCAAGTGTGGGGTGAGTTTGAAGGAAGGGTACATGGTAATGAATCCAAAGGGCTTACGAGTCATTTGCTCAATCCTTAACCTAGCCACTTGAAAGATAAGCTGTGCTCAATATCTAGAAATGTGCTCAGCAGCTGGTATGCTGAGGAACCCATATCTGAATTTTCTACTTTGTCTTAGTCTGTTTTGTGCTGTTATAACAGAATACTACAAAGTGAGTAATTTATAAAGAAAATAAATTCATTTCTCAGAGTTCTAAAGGCTGAAAGTCCAACATCAAGGTGCTGGGTTCTGGCGGGGGCCTCCTGGAAACATCCCATCCAGGTGACAGGACGAGAGAGGGTGTGGGAACACCAGGGTGCTGGGATCTGGCGGGGGCCTCCTGGAGAGAGGACGAGGGAGTGACAGGGGCCTAACTCATTGCTTTATCAGGAACCCACTCTTGAGATAACTAACCTACTTCTGAATCACACAACTAATCCATTCATGAAGGTTCCAATCATCTCTTGAAAGTCCCAACTCCTCAACATTGCTGCATCAGGGATTTTTTCTAGCTCATGAAGTACGGGGAATAAGCTCAAAACACAGTGTAATTGTAAAAGGGGATTTTGTGGAAAAGGGAAAAATGGGCCAGTTTTGCCAGTTGTTTATTCAATTTCTCATGTGTTCTCTCCCCCATTCTCATTAGAATAAGCTGAATGTATTTCAGGCAGTTTTCTGGGTTGACCAGTGATTAATTTTGTGATGGTGTAAAGACATCTACATAGTGGTTCAGAGCAGAGACTAACGATACGTCCTAAGTGTGGATGATGTTTCTGGCATCTAAATTTGAGCAATTATCTTAATTTCTATGTGTCTTACTTTCCTTATCTATTTAGTAAAAATAGTGGTATTGGCTTCCAAATGCTGTTGGGAGAATTAACTGAGTTGATATATGTAAAGTTTTAGAGCAGAGACAGCCTACTAAGTACATTGCTAAGATTTTGCTATCTTATTACATACTGTTATTCCTTAATGTAATATTAGGATTCCCTACTGCAACTTTCTACTTCCTATGCCACTTCATCAGAGCCAAGAAAGTCTCTCCCTTTGCTTTTAAACATAAAGTAATCATTTTTTAAATTATTTCCAATTTCAAGTGCAAGCTAATACAACCTTTTTGGAAAGAAATATGGAGAACCCTCAAATAACTCAACCTAGACCTCCCATTTGATCCTGCAATCCCATTACTGGGCATCTAGCCAAAAGGAAAAAAAATCCTTTTATCATAAGGACACTTGCACTAAACTGTTTATCACAGCTCAATTTACAATCACCAAAATGTGGAACCAGCCTAAATGCCCACCAACCTAGGAATGGATTAACAAGCTGTGGTATATGTACACCATGGAATACTATTCAGCCATTAAAAAAGTGGAGACTTTACATCCTTTGTATTAACCTGGATGGAAGTGGAACACATTATTCTTAGTAAAGCATCACAAGAATGGAGAAGCATGAATCCTATGTACTCAATTTTGATATGAGGACAATTAATGACAATTATGACATGGTGGGGTGGGGGAAGGGGAAAGCAGAGAGAGGGAAGGAGGGGGGGTGGGGTCTGGGTGTGTGACACACCTTTTGGGGGCAAGACAGAATTGTAAGAGGGACTTTACCTAACAAATGCAATCAGCATAACCTGGTTTCTTGTACCCTCAATGAATCCCCAGCAATAAAAATAAAATAAAATATAAAAAGCATTATTTCCAATTTCTATGACCTAATCAACCCCCAAATTTCTCTTTACTCTGGATCAAATAAGGTCTACTTCAGAAATCTCAACTTAGCAAGCTGTCAGCAGAGTAAATGCAAAACTGTGCTTAAAAAAATTTTCACTCTTATTTATACAAGAGTTTATATTGGCATTAATACTTTAAATTCTTCAGAAAACTGTGCTTCCTCTTTTCTTTATTCCATCAATATAGCCAAAAAATTTAATTTATTTTGTCTATTTAAGAAAAGGAAACAGTAGATAACTGGAGAAATTTAACACTCCTCTGAAATCTAAATATAAAATCTTTTTAATCAAAAACAACATGTTAATCCTGGCTTTGGAATCGGAGATATTATATTAAAATGCATACAGTGTGATTCATTCAAAACCTGAATATAGCAACATATAATCCTATAAAGCCACAGAGATTTTTAGATCAAGGCAAAAAAGGTAAATCAAACCTGAAATGAATGGATTAGCAGAAACGGGAGCGTTACTGTAATATTCCTTTGTATTGAGTAATAGAGAAGCAGATTTTGTCAAATCTTGCTTTCTAATTCCCATCTGGAAAAGCCTTGCTCTGGAAATGAACAGGTTTGAAGGCATGCCTTTGACATCTGTAAAGTTAAAAAGCATCAGTAATTGGAACGGGCTTAATCCCTTATTCAACAGCAGGTACTTTATACTCAATCATAAGAAGTGATGAAAGTCAGGCACAGATGTACCAACTGTTAGGTCTAATCAGATTGGTCCTCTACCCAGGTTTTCGTCTACTCTGTTTCAGCTTCTGTACAACCGAGGTTACGGAAGGAGATACTCACGTAGGGAAGGAATAAATCCAGGTCAAAAGCAGGCGTGGGTGTCAGACAACAACTGATTCTAACTCTTATGAACCACCAGATACAGAAAGGCTCTGTGAATGGTTCTCTGCATATCAAATTACGTTAAATCGAATCTGCGATAAGGGCCTCATGTTTGCCTCTTCGAGATTCTGAAATGAGACGACAATGAGTGTCAAAGAGAAATGATAGTGAGTGGAAGGGCCAAAGTAAAGAGTGGTGGCAGACCTGAGACTCGGTGGTTCAAGTCACCAGCTGTTTCTGATGCCGCCAACATTCTTTGGAGCAGCCGACACATTCAGTGGCTCTGAAATTCATTCTGGATTCACGGATCCAGCTATAAAGTGTTCATCTCTCTTCCCACGTTAGTGATATGAAGATAGAGAGAAGAAGAGGAAATTTGTAATTACATAATCAAATTGCAGTATGGTTTTAATTAGAAATTGAAGCTTATGTATGTCTATAAAGTTATCCCAAGTTTGGGGGAGGCATTTTTACTCCAACTCGTAATCTGTTCTATTAATATGAGAAGTCTACAGACAAACTTGTAAATACACCAGAATGTCTTATCAGAACCACTCAGTGTATTGTTCCCTACTACTGGATTCTGGACATGGTGCTGTAAATGCTCTTATACCATCAACCAAATACACGGATAAGCTATTATAGAAGAAGTAATACCAGCAGATACGGTATTACTTGCTTTACTTCCCCATTTATAGTACAATTAGGGGTTTTTTCCCAAATTGAGAAATGTATGTGAATGTGCTTTTAATTTCTTACATGCCACATCATATAAGCATCTTATTTTTCAATATTCTTATATTTCTGTAATGGTAGAAATATCCTAAAATTAAGAGCACCATAGTCAAATAGAGATTTACATTCAAAGAAAAGCATCTTTTTCAGTTTGTCTCATTTCCATGCAAAAAGGGAATTTTGATTCCTAATTTCTCATCTTCATTAAATCTTAATTTCAATAAAAAAAAAAAAGTCTGCAAACTCCACATGCAGCAACCTCTCTCCCCCTTCTGACCTCAATCATACAGAAAACTTTGAAACTGAATTATTTCTTACCATATGGGAGCTGAGACGAAGATCAAACCCAACCTAGACAAATGCCATCCTGCAAGTTGACAACTGTTCCTGCAGTCCTGGGCAAGGCTGGGGAGAGCGCCTGCCAGGGCCTACTGTTTTCAAACGAGTTTCATTTCTCTAACAATTTAAATCTGCCAAGAAGAAACCGAGACAATCAAGCCTCATGCCAAAAAGCCCCAAGCTTAAGCAAGAGATGTATCCTCTCTTTAGCCTGCTGATGAGAGTGGGAGCAGAGAGAGAGGAGAGGATGAAGATTCGTAACGAGCAGGACAGTGGCTCATATGCTTCTGGAAGGCCACACAGGACAGTTTCTGGCCTAATTACGCTACTTTGTTGAGCTCCATCTCCAAACAAAGCCTACCCTCTTCCTTCCCCACGGCTACTGCCCCGACATGTGGGGTTGACATCTGTGGAACAGACCTTCTCCCCATTTCTCCACCTTAACCCTTTCACAGTGGTGTCCCCAGAGAAACCTCTCTTTATGGAGGCTACCGCCCCACTCGTCCAGTTTCAGAGAGTAAGTCTTGGAGCCCAGGAAACCTTTCCAGGAAGACCCAACAGTCCCCTGCTGAGAGGGTCTTTTGCATCTTTTGATCACTTCACATTCACCCCAAACAGAGGAGGTTTGATAAGAAAGTCAGACTATCATACAGACTATAGTTCAGGAGAAGAGGAGCGAAAAAGAGATAGGTAGTGGCTGCTTTCTACCCCAAAGGGCCATCTGGCTGAGAACCAACTCCGCCAGCCCAGCAGGCGCCTTCCTAATACCTCACGTTTGAGAAATGGAGGCCGCTGCTCATTACCGCAGGTGCACGTGGTAAAATGTATCCAAGCAGATACCTTCAGTTATAACACCAAATGACAATCAATGCAGATCATTGTGGTTAACAAATACCCATATAAGCCACAATGCAAACCATTCCGAGGTCTGATATTCTCATAACTGCAAGCTTAAGAACCTTCCAATAAATGAAATATAATCTTTTGAATCAAGCTGTTCTGAATTCAAATCTTAGCTCCCTACCAGACAGCTCTGTGGCTTTGGGTGAATTATTTATAAATTCTCTGAGTCTCAGCTTCCTTGTTTTTATTTTCATTTCTTTTTTGAGACTGAGCCTCACTCTGTCACCTTGGGTAGAGTGCCGTGGCATCAGCCTAGCTCACAGTAACCTCAAACTTCTGGGCTCAAGTGATCCTGCTGCCTCAGCCTCCCACGTAACTGGGACCTAAAGGCACTCATCACAAAGCCTGGGAAATTTTCTTATTTGTAGTAAAGATGGGATTTTGCTCTTGCTCAGGCTTCCTGAGCTCAAGGAATCCTCCCCCTTGGCCTTCCAAAGTGCTAGGATTCTAGAGATTCCTCATTTTTAAAAGGAGAATTAAAAATACTTACTTTACAGAATAATTCTGAAGACAAAAAATGAAACCATTGATGTAAGTCAGCACCTAGAACTATTGCAAAATTGTCCCTGATGCCTGGTAAGAACTCTGTGAATAACAGCTATGATGTCAAATGATCTTGCTTATTTTGATGTTAAGATGATCACTGGAAATATTTTGCAGAAATTCTTTCAAGAGATTTTCTCTCAATCGTCTTCAATTAATCCTGCAAGTCCATTACTTACTACATGATATTAGAGTCATGTAGAAGGCAGATTATAAAGAAGAGCTTTATAATCATGATTAAAAGTGAATTTGAGACAGACGCTGGGTGTGGAGTAAGCTGGGACAACCTTTCCGGAGGACAGCTTGTCAATATCCACCAAAGCCATCAGAATTTCATTTCTAGGATGTGTCCAGAGGGCGTGATCAGTAGATGGCTCTAGTGATGTTCGCTGCAATTTGTTAAAAATTAAAAACCATTTGTATGTCCATGGAGGATTACTTAAATACATTGCGATATATCAAACCAGTGGAATGTTATGCAGCCATTAAAAATATTGTAGGAAAATATCAAATGGCATAAAAGATAATCACTTAATAAGTTAAAAAAATACTGAAAACATTATTACTGTATCCTATTTTCAAAAGTTTTTTTCATAGAGAAAAATATTAAAATGATACATACCAAAATATGTTTATAATCTGCATAGTAGGATTAAGGACGATTTTAGTGTTTTGATTCTTCTGAAATTTAAATTATTTTTTGAATAAACCTGTATTTGTTAGTAATTTAAAAATAACATAAAAATAAATTTATCCTTGAGTTTTAAATTTTACTATTTCATTGAAAATCCAGAAATGTAACAGTGATGAATATAAGTGTGAGTATAAATCCATAAACACGTCAACATAAATATTTCATACTTTCTCTAAAATGTCAATATATTGATATACATTATGTTTGCACACACGAGCATACTGACAGATGAAAAAAATCCCTATTAATTTCTCAAAGCAAATCTGTGTATTTTTTCAAATTTTTATTTAAAACCCAATGTGTAAAGCCCTATTTAAGAAAGAGTTTCAGAATATCTTTTAATGCCTCTTCTTTGTAAAGTCTTCAAATGCTGCTGACCTTGCATAATAATTTCCCCCTTACAACATATTAATTATTGTTCTGGCACCTCTGGTCTACTCATGAAATCAATGAAGCGTGAAATGCCTCTGTGCAGAGTAATATTTCATATTTGGTACTTTATGTATTAATTACTTTTCTGTTTTCACTAATCCAGTGAGGGGAAAAATCCCTCCCTGTTCTGTAATGAACTGTCAGTGAGGGAAGCAGGAAACAGCAAACAATGCGGATTTGCTGACCTATGGAAGCTGTTGAGAGAAGAGATGTTTCTGAGCCGTCCCCCTCTCTGTCACGGTGTCACCATGTCACTGCATGGAGCCCACTGCTATGGGAGTGCGAGCCGTCTCTGAGCAGAGACTGGCATCCTTGTGCTTAAAGTAACAGATGTGAAGTTGGAGGAGCCAGTCATTCAAGCCACACCTGGAATGCACAATGAAATCCAGAATCCAAAGCCCAATTTCAACATCAACAGAAGATGGTATCCAGAGCGCAATTCAAAAAACTCTAACAATTTACCAAATTATAACCTTCAAGGAGAAAAAATGTGGGAAGATGATAGTGGTTACCGCTTCAGCTGCCCAACAGTTAAAATATAAATCAGTTTGACAGTCTAAGAGTAGCAGTTTTAATCCTGAATTCTGGGTTGGGCTCTCTCTCTCTCAGCAGTCATTGACTAGAAACAGAAAAAATCCAGATGTGACATTTCTTGATTCAAGAGCTGTGTTAAGCAATTATAAAGCTGCTATGATTTACAGCAAAGAATAAAGCAAACCTAAGAGACCCCAGCCCCAATTTGCTAAAACTTATTACACCTCATTGGCCACTGAATAGCCAAAAGAAGAAAAAAGAAAAAAAAAACTTATCTGAAAAGAAACTTTACTAGCATTAGCCTAATGAGAAATGATTGGCTTAAAATTGCTCTGGCTACATCGATGGGTTCAGATTAACACTATTTATGATGTTATGATATCTTATTTCCTGAGTTACATAAGAGCCAAAGGAGTTACTGAAACAATACTAATGAGTGGATGGGTGTTTTCAGATGTCTGTTTGACTCCTGAGTCTAGTTAGCTGTCTCGGTAGGACATGTGGTTCTGTGCTGAATAGCCCATCTGTTAAATGAATATGTTACAAAAATACAAATATACAATTATTTTAAGCTATAGTGAGTCTGAGATTATAGGTGTGCCAATTGTTGATTCCACTCTTATTAGCACTTATGGAGTACTATGAACATTCTAAAGAAATGCCTGAGAATGCCTGATCATGAATAACTGGCCTTTTGTTAAGAACACAGCTCCGTGAAGGGATGGGCACTATCTGGTTTTGCACCACACCATCTTTAATCCACATTTTTGATCACAATCCTCTACAGCAAAATATTCCCTTGTTCCAAAATGCTTTGGGAGCAACATTACAGACGGGCAAACTCCTGGCCAAAATGGTATTATGTAAAAGAAAAGGAATGGTTAGTTTATCCCGAAGTTAATAATCTTAATCCAAAATAATTCTAACATGCTCAGAATTTACCATTCCATAATGGTAAATTTAGTGAGGTGAGATGTTTGTCCAGAACCTTCCAAAACGTCCATTATTTATTAACAACAGATAAGTAATATATATTCTTTGTAGTACAGACTCCCCATTGACATTGATTCTTATGCTAGAAAAGAATTGAAATTGTAAAGAGTCACAATATTTTTACATGTGTATGAATCAGTTGTAATTGCATGTGACTTTGGAAATTTTCAAATCTGATAACTTTCTAAGGTATGGATCTGATGCTAAAAATCATGTCCATGGCTCTGAAGAGCAAGGAGACATCCAAAGGCAGGAAACACAGACCTACTGTACACAGATACTTTAAAACACACTTCAACACTTTCCGTAAGAAATATATAGAATAAACAGGGCCAATCCCTCATCATCTTACCACCAACATCACTCTCATAATCACTCAAGTAATTATTATTAAGAGGCTGCTTTCTATTTTAGGGCGTTCACTCATTTCACGGCTTGTATATTAGTACAGCTAACTCAATCACAAAAAAATTCATGTATAATTAGGATAACTTTAAACTTTAAATATCACTCTGAAGTTTGTCTATTTGCTTTACTTGTGTCCTTAGCTGTGCATAATATTTTCAGCTTAATTAATTTGTTTATTTTTGTTGTTGCTGCAATTGCCATTGAAGTTTTCTTCATGAAATCTTTCCCCCAGCTGACATTCTTAAGAGGTCCTCCATAGTTTCTTCCTGGATTTTTATCATTTTCTATCTTAGAGTTAAAGCCTTCAGTCAATTTTTATAAGTGGTGAAAGGTACAGGTCCAGTTTCAGTCTTTTACATGTGGTTATCTAATTGCATGGTACGTATCTGACAAAGGGTTGATAACTAGAATCTATACAGAACTCAAATTAATCAACAAAAAAGAGCAATCAAGGCAGTGCCTGTGGGTCAAAGGAGTAGGGCTCCAGCCCCATATACCAGAGGTGGTGGGTTCAAACCCAGCCCTGGCCAAAAACTGCAAAAAAAAAAGAACAATCAATCCCTCCATCACTGGGAAAGAGACATGAATAGAAACTTCTCTGAGGGAGACAGAAGAATGGCTGATGAACATATAAAAAAATGCTCATCATCCCTAAGCATCAGAGAAATGCAAATCAAAATTAGTCTGAGATATCACCTAACCCCAGTGAGAATGGCCCACATCACAAGGTCTCAAAGCTGCAGATAATGGCATGACGTGGCAAGAAGGGAACACTCTTAAACTGTTGATGTGACTGCAAACTAATACAGCCTCCTTAGAAAGAAGTATGGGGAATCCTCAAAGAACTCAAAACAGACCTTCCATTTGATCCTGCAATCCCATTACTAGGCATCTACCCAGAAGAAATAAAATCAATTTATTATAAGGACATTTGTACTAGATTGTTTAGTATCATAGCTCAACTTAAAATTGCCAAGATATGGAAACAACCCAACTGTCCATCAACCCAGGAAGGGATTAACAAACTGTGGTATATGTAGACCATGGATACTATTCAGTCATAAAAGATGGGGACTTTACATCTTTTGTATTAACCTGGATAGAGTTGAAACAATTCTTCTTTGTAAAGTATCACAAGAATGGAAAAGCAACTATCCAATGTACTCAATACTAATATGAAGCCAGTAGATGAGCTAATACACACCCTCATGAGAGAAAAACTCCATTCCACTCAGACTGGGGGGACGGGGAGAAGGGAAGGAGGAGAGAGAGGAGGGAGGGGATGGTGTGCTCCCACTTACTAGGCACAGTGTGAGGGTCTATGGCGCACATCTTGAGTGCAGGACGCAACTACAAAAGGGACTCGACTCTCCTTAACAAATGCAAACTTCGTATCCTAATTGTACCCTCACATTAATCTGAAATAAAGAAATAAACAGTAAAGTTTAAAAATAGGTCATTTCTTGCCCTTGTGAATTTGTAGAGGTAATCTGGGAATTATTAAAGAAAATGATCAACATATGCTCGTCACAGAACATAGACGGTACAATTTCAGAGTAAAACCCGGAGACTGTTGAATAGATAAAGGACAAAGGTTAATGGCCGGGAAGCAGAAATCATTCCTCCTAAGTTGTTGGCTTGTAGAAATACAAGGCTTACCCTTTGCTTTTGTTCAAAGTGTAATTTGCTACTACCCTTGGCAGTTGTGTAATACACTGCTTGGAGGAAGAAATGGCACATTTGAAAGCCCAGAATGAGTACAACATCATTTTACCAAAGCTTTCAGCATTGACGTGTTTGTGTTAATAACACCCATTAAAATTTACTAGAGTGACTAATTTGCTATCGTCACTGGACAGAAATCAGGTAGCATGATTTACACTACCACAAAATCTTTACTAACTTGGGCACCATAAATTTGATCATTTAATAATTTAGTATTAAATCTCTTCTTTTAATGAAAGGAGAGTGATCATGATTATTATTAATGCTATTTTTAGTTAGTTTTAAATTATGCCATTATGATAAAACATTCTACTTAATTTAATATTTCAACTCAAAATTAATTTTCAAAGTCTTTAATTCTAGTCAGTCTGAATAATTGCAAGGTATTGTAATACTCTTGCAGTTGAATCTCTAAAGCACATTTAACAATAGAGAAGGTTAAGTGAATATCTTATTTAGTTATTACAGCTTAGAATTGGTCTTGTTTTTTCAGAATTCCAACAGTCAACCTTCTAATTAAAAAATTAATTTTTTTTCATTTTTGAAGAACAGATAAATAATGGGTAAAGTCATTTATCTCAGATTCTGATAAAAGCACTGTATAATTTTAAAGTACTATGGTGAATTTTTTGTATTTTTTAAGAAAAGCATTCAGTGTGCTTTCAAAAAATAATAGCATGTCACCTCAAACCACTCTCATGTGCCACCTTTGTCCAATTTATGGCATCTGATGAATAGGAAAGTGACATTTTGTGCACAGTAGTTATAGTGCATGCTGACAGGTGTTAGTGTAAAAGCAACTTGCAACTTAAGACCACCATCTACTGGCTCTCCCCAATGCTGCAAAAGCTATCAGTGGAATGTCCAGCTGATTGATTTTAAGTGCACCCTACTGAAAAAACCTAAAAGCACACCTTCAAAGAATTTGCTGAATTGTCCCCTGCCTCCTAACCAACACTTTAATATTCCATTTGCACATTCTAAAAGACATTAACCATTCTTCCAGAAACAACAATAAATACTCTGTTAAGTATGATTCTTGCGATGACTGATCTGAAGAATCTGTTATGTTAGATGCTGTTACCTACGGTGAATAACTGTAGATTATTTTTCACATAATCTAAACTGGATACTCCTAAATCAGACTTGATCGATAAACAGCGGTATCATCATTTAATCCCGGCCACAGAAGAAGATATTCCACCGCAGTCAAGATTCAATGTAAGAACGAAATAGAAAGACATTCTGTTTATGAGCCTCCGTTATATGGATTCATCCTGCCTTTGGTTACTGAAGAACCTGGTTTAGCAATGACTTTGCTGAAACACTTCTGCTCTGAAAGGGACATAGAATTCTAACTTAGAGTCACAACCTTTCCAGAACCTTTCAATTTACTGAGATTCATAATTTCCAGAGCTGGATAGAGTTGAGTTAAATTTCTTAAGAGCTTGCTGCCTTAGCTCTGCTCCCTCTCCACTGAACTCTTGTTTCTAGGTTTATAGACAAGAATTACATTATGGAAGTTGTGTTTCTTTCATGTACTGTCCATCCTAGAGAAATATAATTCCTTGTTTCTCAAGGTCTTCAAATCACTTCACTTGTTTATTCTACACATATTTGTTATAAGCAGTAAGTCCTGTGTCAGGTAATCAGGATGCATTTCCCTGCTGTGTATATTCCAGTTCCTTAGCGAGGCCTTTCTTGAGTACTCAATCTCTTTCTTTTTTGTTTGTTTGTTTTTGAGACAGAGCCTCAAGCTGTCCTCCTCGGTAGAGTGCTGTGGCATCACAGCTCACAGCAACCTCCAACTCCTGGGCTCAAGTGATTCTCCTGCCTCAGCCTCCCAAGTAGCCGGGACTACAGACGCTCACTACAACGCCCAGCTATTTTTTGGTTGCAGCTGTCATTGTTGTTTGGTTGCAGCTGTCATTGTTGTTTGGTGGGCCCAGGCTGGATTCGAACCCACCAGCTCAGACGTACATGGCTGGCGCCTTAGCCACTTGAGCTACAGACACCAAGCCCAGTCTCTTTCCTGAGTAATCAGACCCTAGTCACTCTTAGCCACTTTACTCTTTTATTTTCATCGCAGAACTTACTGCCACCTGATTTTGTTAGTCAGTTCCCTTCCATGTGGAATGTGGACTCCAGGACAACAAAGCAGTCGTTTGCCTTGTTCACTGTGGTATCTCTAACCACAGACTAATGTATGAAATTTAGTAAATGTTTGTGAAATTAAAGGATAAATTTCTGGCTAATTAATCAGCTGTGATTTTTCTCCAACATCAGCCCACGTCCACTGAAGCTAAGTCCTGGCAATTCTTACTTTATGATATCTATGTATCTATTCCTCCCCACCCCTGAAGCTGCCACTCTAGCCCAGAGACATATGACATGAATTCTCCTCTGCCTCCTTGACAATGCGCTGCTCTCCATCTGCACAGCCAGACCACAGAGGCGGCTCCGGGTAACGGTCAGAGGGTTGCTCCCTTTTCCACTTGTTAACTCTTTGACTGGTAGATTGTTCAGCCAATCGGTGTCTGTTTCCTCATCTGTCTAATGGGGATAATCACAGTACCCAGCCGACAGACAGTTGTGACAAGTTGGTTAGAAAGCAGGGAGGTTTGTGGCACATTTTTGCATGTACTAACCGGTTTGACATGGCATTTAACCAAAACACTTTGCGTGGAACACAGAGGCTCTGGCTGTCTCTGGGTTCTCGGAGCAAAACCACGACCCAATGTCAAGATACACCCAATATCACCTTCTAATCTGCTGTGTCCTTAACTTAATTATGTTTGCTTTTCATTTTCCATCTCCCCCAGTAGAATATAAGCTCTTCAAGATCAGAAATCTTTGTCCTGTTAACCCTGATGTTCCCTTTGTTCCCTGATGTGCCCCAAATCTCTAGAATGGTACTTGGCACATAGAAAGTTCTCCGTACATGTTTGTCCAGAATGAATGTGTGGGAAACACAAAGAAAGCTCACAAGGGTCCGCAGGCTCAGCACCACCAGGACCCACTGCCGAGGACAGACTGCAGCGCTAAGTCCAACACAAGGGTGGAGCCAGGACGGGTTGGTGAGGTCTTGGTCCTGACAGACAGGCAGCCCTTCAGAGGGCCCCACTAGCCCTGTTCACGGATAGAGAAGGGTTAGAGACATACAGCTAATTGGGCAACCACGACCACTTCTTGTCCCTAGGGAAGACATTATTGTTCTCCTCTTCAGATGAGGAAACAGAATTATAACTCCCTGGTTACCTAGAAATTAAGTTGCATTACTAAATGGAGGACTCAAAATGTAGGCAAAATTCAGTTCAGTTCAGCAGAGAACTTAAAAGAGCCAGTTAGACTTCCTGTGTAACGTAAAGTGAAGTACAAGTTCACTCTGAGCCTCAGGTTCTCATTTGTTAACAGAGAATAAATGTAGCACATACATCCTAGATTGATAGGTGAATTAAGTGAGAAGTGTCTGGAGCACGCTTAGTGTAGTTTCTGGCGTGTGATAAGTAGCCAATATACATTCCTATTATAAGGCTCATCATTTACATTTTGATTATTAAGCAAATATTTGAGGCCCCACTTAACGTGTTGCCCAAAATTCATGTGTTGGAAACTTAATCCCCAATGCAACAGCATTGGGAGGTCAGGTCTTCTGGAGGAGTCTGGGTCTTGAGAGCTCTTTCTAAGGAATGGACTCATGTCATATTATAATAAAGCTTTTTCCATGTGAGCTTGTAGCAAGGAGGCCCATACCGGGTGCCAATGCCTGGATTTGGACTTTAGACACCAGAACTGTGAGAAATAAATTCCCACTCTTTAAACGTTACCCAGTCTGTAGTCTTCTGTTATGGCAGCACAATCCTATCGGGACACCTACCAGAAAGGTGCTGAGGATCCAACAGCAGTAAGATGTGACTTGCAGCTTCCACATATCTCACTGTCTAAATCTCAGAGAGATAAAATAAAAATGAAACACGTGGCATGATA
>NW_003852434.1:9774476-9780861 GCF_000181295.1 Otolemur garnettii
AAAAAAAAAAGAAAAGAAACTGGGTAATTCAAGGCCTTATATAAGATGTTAGAAATCTTGAACTTTCTTTCTTTGGCAATGTGAGATAAAAGGATGTATTTGAGAAAGAAAACAGGGTAAGTGCAGTGGCTCATGTCTGTAATCCCTGCACTCTCGGAGGCCAAGGTGGGTGGATCCCTTGAGCTTAAGACCAGTCTGAGCAAAAGTGAGACTCCATCTCTAAAAACAGTTGGGCATTGTCATGGTACCTATAGTCCCAAATACTTGGAAACTGAGGCAAAAGGATCACTTGAGCCCAAGAGTTTGAGGTTGCTGTGAGCTATGACGCCATGGCACTCTACCAAGAGCAACAAAGTAAAACTCTGGGTAAAAAAATAGGAGGGAGAGAGAGAGAATAAAAACAGCACAATCAGATGTTCATTGGCTCAATCACCCGCAACCGAGGAGAGAATGAATTTGAGATGACAAGAACAGGTACAGGGATTTCCGTTACAGAATTACTGCAAGAGTCAAGGAAGAAGACACCGAGGGACAAAAATAAAGCAGAGGATAGAGGTTTATGAAAAAAAATTAAATCTTTAGAACTCCCTATGGGGTTCAGATTGCGGTGGGTAAGGAAGGTAGTCATGGAAAGTCCAAGAAACGAGAACAAAAGAAGGGAAGCTTCTACTGGCCCAATTCCTTCTCGAGTGATCCCTTTTACAAATAAATCACTCCTAGACACCTGGGGAGAGAGTTCATTTTCAGCTACCCTGAGAGTATTATATGGCTGTCTTACTTCATGATGGCACAGACATATCTTTGAGAACTTGCCAGTCTCCACTGCATGTGACTGCCTTTTATAGTGGACCTTTGCAATTGAATGTGTTCTCCTTGAAAGCAAGAAGATCAAAAGAACAAGATTTCTTAGTAGAAGCCAGAAGATTTGAAAGTCGTTCCTGCTTTTATTAATTACTATAAAATGGATTAGATGCTCTAGTCTTAGTTTTTATAGCTGATAAAATAGCAGAATCCATGCTTTCCCTTCATGTGGGCAATTGAGCAAGATAGGTAAGGACTTTTATCAACAGAAAAAAAGTCATTAAAATAATCTTGTCCTGGGGCAGTACCTGTGGCTCAAAGGAGTAGGGTACTGGCCCCATATACTGGAGGTGGCAGGTTCAAACCCAGCCCCAGTCAAAAACTGCAAATAATAATAATAATGATCTTGTCCTTCAAGATCAACCTGGGCAACACAGCAAGACCCCATATTTAAAAAAATAAATAACCAGCATGGTAGCTCACATCTGTAGTTCCAGCTACTCAGGAGGCTAGAGCAAAAGGATGGCCTGAGCCAAGGAGTTTGAGATTACAATGAGCTCTGGTCATCCCATTGTACTGCAGCCTAGGTGACAGAGAGAGACCCTGTTACTAAATCATCATCATCACCTTGTCCCTTTAAAATATAAAATGCATTGTCAAGATGATAAAGCCTTGGTTTGGTTAAGTTCTCCTCCCCCGATTTGGTAAGTTTCTTAAACACACTTAAATTACCATCTGTTGGTATTTAACAGAATGCTAGATTCACTTCAAATTTAGGATGTTGATTATGGAATATTCTTTTAAGTTCTAACTGACCTAGCCCTGAGAATCTTCTCATTTTTACTGAAATCTTTCACTTTTCTTTTCTATTAATTCTCACATCATAATTCTATTATCTTTATCCCCAGTAACCTAAAACCCTACACTGCTTTTACAATTCTAGATCTGATTGCATACTAAGATTTCGGGATAACTCAATAGCATCATACAAACATCAAATATAAATTCTAAATCAACAGAATGTGCATAAAAAGTTGTGTGACTTCGCAGGGTCTATATCCTATTCTTATTCGTTTTTCTAGTATATAGATGACAGAAGGGAGGAATCCATTACACATTCGTTGAATGAGTGAGTGAAAATATTGTTTTGCCCAGAGACAAGGTCTATGTCTGGTAGACTCCAGTCATTAAATGATATTCAACTAGTAGAAAAAAATGTTTTGATTTTTCCCTTTCTTACGATAGTATTCCTTTAATTTCTTCATTATTTCTCCCTACAGCAAACAGTAGTCTTTGGAAATCCTGTAATGAAACTATATTATCTTGACAACTATATTATAGTGATAGAACCAGGTCTATTTTCTCTGAATTTTGAGCACATAGGTAATATCGTCCCTCAGTTTGCCAGTGTGTGTGTAACCCTGTCACTTGACAAGCATTGGAAGGAAGAAACCTACAGGATTCTTCAGAGGAGAAAATAAACGTGATGCTTTAATTATGTAAAAGATTTTTACCCACAAAATTTTTCTGAGTTATTTTTATTTACCCTGAAGGTAACGGTTACATAAGCCTTATTCTGGAAAGCAAAAGATAAAAAGGAAATGAACCATTTTTAATTTAAATTTCTACTATGTGTTTGGCCGCCAATTAGGTACTTTTATGCATGTTACACTAAGTTGATCCCATCTTGAATGAGCTGCTTGAGGCTTTATCCAGAGCGAGCTGCGCCAAGCACAGTAGATGCCCAGTAACAGCACGGCAGCTGAGATTGGCTGGGTGCATGTTCCATGCCATGCACTGTTCCAAGCACTTTTCAGATACTAACTCATTTTATTCTCATACCCATACTATAGAATAGGTGTTATGTCCATTTTATAGATGAGGAAACAAGCTAAGACGGGCTAAGCACCTTGCTTAAGGTCACACAGGTGGCAGGTCTTACATGCAAATATGGGCAGTTTAACATTATGGCCTACACTTAATCACTCTACTGGACTTGCTGAATGAACAAAACAACCCCGTGCCCTTTAGGAACAAATAACTTTTTATATGAGGATGATGAGGCCGATGCAAAGCCATAGCACTTGCCTTCTGTTACAGATAAAGACCTAGTTTCCCTCCTTGCTTTGTAAATCCCAGGTAAAGCCTCTTTCTCCCGCTCTTCACCTCTTGTTCTTCACAGCTCAGTACTAATCATCAGCCCATAATGCAGTGTAGAATTGCCAACACCATCCCGATGATGTAGTTATTTCCAATTGGCACTTGGGAGCCGTGAGGATAGGAGGCATTACTCATAGCCAAGAGTACAGATGTTTCTAATTGCTTTCCATTACCAAGAATAACAGCTGTTTACATCTATCAGCAAATAATTCACAAGAGCTCCAGACTATTAAGATAACACACCCCACCTGGTCACCATCACAAGTTGTCAAGGCCAAGATAGAGGCTGCCAGAATCCCCTTCTGCATCTCTGTTCATCCACTGACAGCATGTGTCACCTTCAGATATCCTTATGCTACCCCACAAGCTCTGGCTTCTTGGTGGCCTGACACATCAAATGGACATATGGATTCTTCATGGCTTTGCAGTAAATGTTTTATGGTTATCTTGCAGCCAAGGGCAGCTGACATGGAGGAGCAAGGGACTTGCAAATAACCTGATGGAAAAAATTCTGCACTTTTTTCACAGAAGAGGAAGAAGTGTTCTGCTTAGAGGAGTTTCACAGCTGCAATCTGCTCAACTTCCTTTAACACACCGACAAATTGCATTTGGTGATAGATTGTGCAATGCGATAGCATCCCGGGAGCCCAGCCACAAGCTTGGACGTAATCCCTAAAATGGACAATGTTAATGGTTCAGTAAACTTTATTACATAGTTTTATTGACCACAAAAGAAGACAAATTTTAAACACAACAGAGATATTGGAGTTAAAAGGACTAATAGTACTTTGTTGCCAATGCCACATTGATCCCTGCTGCATATTTTTTCCAGCCTAGTTAAAGTGACGCGGGCAATTGGTCTCTACTATTTTTATGTAGACTACTCCAGAATCTAATACAACTTTCTGTGCTCTGATTTCACCTGAATTTATGTCTAAAGTTGATTTTTTATCCATGAATTTTTTAACCTGTCTACCTAAAACTACACGAGTTTTCCCAAAGCTACATAAACTTGTGGTAGCTTATACTTCTATCCAAGGTGCCCATGATCAGATCCTCCCTTCTGTGCACTCGTACATCATTCCCGCATCAAAAGGCGGAATCTGTCCAGGTGCCATGGCTCGTGACCACAGTCCCAGCACTTAGGGAGGCCAGGTGGGAGGCTCACTTGAACCCAGGAGTTTGAGATTACAGTTATCTGTGGTCATACTCTCCAGCCTGGGGGACAGAGTGAGAACCTGTCTCAAAACAAACAACTAACGAAAAGGGTGAAATCTATAGAGTCCTTGAGCCTGGACTGGCCTCTGGTTGCTTAACATTGCAATAGACTATGTCAGAAGTGATACTTTGACAGTTCTACACTTAATTCTTAAGAAGACCAGCAGTCTCTGCTTCCCTTCTCCTACAACTCTTTCTTTGGGGGAAACCAAGTGCCATGTAAGAACCTTTACTACCCTGACACCTGCAGGCTGTAGGGAAGCCCGAGAAGCCACGTGGAGGCACTGTGTGGAGAAGTTGTAGTAACAGTCCTCTCCCAACTGTTGCAGGATCCCGTCATTCTAACCATCTCTACCAGCCAACCCATCCCGCTGATGCTCTGGATGTTATGCAGTACAGAAGGGCCACCCTTGAATTATTGACCCACAAAATGTGAGCATCATAAAAATTTTTCAGTGTTACACAGCAGTTGGCAATTGGAACGTAGCCCACCTTCCTTTCTATGAATCTCTGTCATTTTCTTAGCATTATTCTAGAATACTGATGACATAGTGGTGAGAAAAATCTTCCCATTAAATCATAATTTATACAGCAAATATGAGTGTGGTTTCCAACAAAAGAAACAAAAAGGAAAACGTAAACGCCCACCGTGTGCCTTGCCCCTCCCTTCTCCTCTAAGTCGGTCTTGCTCCATTGTCAATGAGGAGTTTACTATAGAACTTCGCTTATAAAATGAGCTATTATGTATTTTAGGTCTCTGGTACTGCAAAGGATATCAATTCAAATCACTGCACTTACTTTTTCTGGTCTAAATATATATCCGACAGTCTGGTTTAATTTAGAATAAAATCCTCACTTCCTTCCAGGAAATTTGTTTCTTTTAATAGAATTTCCACAAGTTTGGAAACCTGTACAAATTCTCTTCTCACAACAGCAAATCTAAGTCTGTAGATGCTATTGGGAAAGAACTAGCTTCGAAACCTTGAGAAATGACTGTCATTTCTTACAAATGTGTTCCTTTTACAACAAAACCTTGTTTGTGTATATAGCACACTATGTAGAGACATGTAGATGGGTGTGATGTGGGTGTGGATACATGACACATATACAAATGAAAGGCGGGAACAGTTGTGATATATACTGGTAAGTGTACGGCATCATATTACATCTTCCTGGTGGCCATGAAAACCCCAGCACGTGAGAACATAGACACTCTGAATTCCAGCTCACCCCCAGCCTGGTGGCCACGAGCCCAGCCTGACCCTCAAAAGACTGACATGACATCCTGAGGTTCCCTTCGCTTCTAAACCTTATTATGTTAATATGATCTTACTGTATTTTCTTACTTCGCTTATTGCTCACATATTAGACAAATGGATTTAGGCAGCCTAATTCCTATTTTTTGTATTTTTAGTTAGAAATTGAGCATTATTTAGATAACACTTATTTTCTTAATTGAGTCAACTTTCTAGCAAAAATAGGAAACAGCTAAATACTTTTAATAACTTTAAGATGTTGATGCTAACATACCAATATTAGCTAAGTTTTTTGAAAATAAACATTTCCCTCAAACTCAGTCATCCAATAATGGCACAAGTTTTCTTAAACTATCAATAAATCACACCATTTAGTGCACAGAAGGAAGACAGCAAAGGTTTGTGTTCCCCTTTACAATATGAAAAATGCAGTGTCCTTAATTACTCCTGAATATGGTTTCACTTAGAGAAAGAACCAACTCATGCAGTCACGTGATCCCACACTAGCCGGCCAGCCTATGTAATGATTCTCTCGGAGTCAGTCTGACTTGTGAAATTGCAAAATAGTGTGACTACTTGTCAATAAAACATACACTCTCCTTTACCAACTGCCCAATCTTAGTACAACAAAGAACTCCCTCAGAGATAGCTGTGGGCAGTCTGACAAAGTGGGGGAAGGTCTAGCCAGCAGCTCCCTGGTAATCATCACCCACCTCATAACTTTTTCCTCCATCTTTCACTCATAGCAAAGTGATCTTCAAAAGATCTAATTGAATCAGACCTTCAATTTTGGGGATGGACTTTATAATTATGAACTTTGGAGATGCCTGAATATTATGTAAGCTACTGTTTATTGTCACATGGGGCTATCCTTGAATGTGTATCACTAATTTTTTTCAAACTTACTTTGAAATGATTAGAGAGTCACAGGAAGTTTCAAAAAAACACAG
>NW_003852434.1:9782002-9797253 GCF_000181295.1 Otolemur garnettii
CACTTCAGGAAGAAGGTTGTGATATATAGGTCTATGTTTTTTATTTATATCTATATCACTCAAAGGATTCCTATTTGCTTAAAAATGTAAACTTGAGGCTCGGCGCCCATAGCCCATAGTGGTTACGGCACTGGCCACATGCACTGAGACTGGTGGCTCAAACCCTGCCCAGGCCAACTAAACAACAATGCCAACTGCAACAAAAAAATAGCCGGGTGTCACGGTGGGTGCCTGTAGTCCCAGCTACTCAGGAGGCTGAGGCAAGAGAATTGCTTAAGTCCAAGAGTTTGAGGTTGCTGTGAGCTGTGACTCCATGGCACTCTACTGAGGGCAACATAGTGAGACTCTGTCTCAAAAAAAAAAAAGGAAACTTAATATTATATGAATAACCTATTCCCATTCTAGAAAGTCTACAACATAAATATAATTCAACTAAACATGCTTTTTGTCTTTCCATGTACTTCTTTATTTAAACACATAGTTGGAGATTCATCATCTGGTGGAACACGTTGTTCCAGAAGGCTTTACTGGTTCAATGGTAAAACTCTTCATTGACAGAGAAACGCCTCCTTCCACTCTTACCGCATGTGCCCTTTCCATCCTCTTGGTGCCTGCTTCCTACTCCCCCATGGAGTGATGACTCAAAAAGCCTAATGGAGAATGAGAAGGGACGGATCCTCTGTGGTCTGATCTCACAGCCAAAATGAAAACGCGTACCAGTTGTTTGAAAGAGTTCTCCAGATGTCTTCAGTAGAAAGAAGACATTTTATATAATTCTCCTTCCCCTGCACAAAAAGATTTTTGCATGTTGGAAGGTACAAAACTGTAACGCTCAGGGCAAGAACTTTACCTCTGGCAGCATCTGTTACCAGTTGCAGGAACTGTGTGCCCAACTGAAAGAGAGAACGGGGCCTAGGACACCTGAACTAGAAATTCCATCATGCGTAGGAGCAAAACCGAGGGGGCAATTAGGTCTATGAACATGAAATCCAAAATGCAGAGACACCCTATCAAGGGGATGTAGCAATAAGAAAGAAGCTGGGGTTAAATTCTTGTCAGAACAGAAATGGCCATAAAAGCCACGGAATTGGATCAGATCACTCAGGGAAGGATCTTAGATTAGAAAAAGTCCAAGCGCTGACTCTGAAAGCAAAGTGCGATTTAAAGAAAGGTAAGAATGGTCCATTAAAGAAGTTAGAGAGGTGGCCAGTGAGGTAAGGAAAGCCAAAAAGAGCCCTGCCCCAGATAAACACAGGAAGTGCATCCAGGAGGGAGGATGGAGAGTGACGCCCTATGCTGGTGGGATATTTAAAAATATAAGGGATGAGAATGAAACCTGAGATTTGGCCACGTGGAGACCATTGGTGAGCTGGGCCACGTCAGGAGATTTGGAGTGGTGTGGCGCCTAACTTGAATGAGGCAGAGACCAGAAAGAAAGCCTGTGGGGGGCAGTGAGAAGAGACAACCCTTTCCATGAGTTTCTACTCCAGGAGTAGAGAAATGAGCAAGAATGGTAGAGAAATGATAGATCGAAGGAAGTTTAAGATGGGAGCCGATATAGCTTATTTGTGTAACGATGGTAATGGCACAGATTGAAAGAAAGATTTTATGTTACGAGAAAGGGAATAATCCAGGACAAAAGTCTTCAAAAGGATTAGAACGTAACACAGTGTATCTCAAACTATCTGATTATGGAAAACGAGCTTTCTCTCCAAGCTGTCAAAGACAGTAAAACAGAATTATTAGAATGATGAAATAAGGAAATATGGACACGTTTGATATAGGAGCAACTTTAAAATAAAATCATATCTGGCAAATTGTTATAAAAATGTTTATACATTTATTCTTAATTTCCGAACTGTCTCATCACAGACTAGCAACTATTACCAGCCCAGGCCCAGCAGGAGTCCATGGCTTGAATTTTAATAGTGCTGATCTAATGCACAAGATGAAATACTGACTTAAATAGGGGAAAGAACAGCACATCCAGAGGGAGATATCGAGAAGGCGAAGGTGTGGGCTCCGATCAGGATGATACAGGAGACTTCCCGGAGCAGGGGAAGGGCGTCTGCACTTGGCTTCTTTTCCTCAGTGAAGATGGAGGGAGAGTGGAGATGATGTCGGGCTGCTGGAAGGCGAAGATGGGGGGTGAGGCGGGAAAATGGGAGTGGAGCTTGACCAGGAAAATGCAGTGGGATTGCCAAATAGTCCGAAGTGGAATAGGGTTGTAATTAACCAGGGTCAGAGAGGGTCTGGCAGAGGGAAAGGGGGGCAGGGAGGAGAAAGTGGTTTCCGGTAACACCCCAGATGAACTCATCCTCTCTATAATCCTCCTGTCGGCGGTCCTGGAAAAGCACTCGCTGTTAAAGGTCTTACTCCCTCACTGAGTTTTTTCTGCCAACGTATCCTGCAGATCACAACCACATTAATCTTGCTAGGTTTCTGCATTTGCAATCTCATTCAAGAACTCACAGAGCTCTATTTTTGTTCTAGTTACAAACTCTCTAAGCTCTCCCAGAGCTCACGCTTTCATTTTCTCCAGCAAGCACCAGGCCGTTTCTTCCAGGAATTGCTTGTTATTAATTTCTTAATCTCATACACATACACACCCATACCCTGCACACGCGGTCAGCCAACATGGGAGGGTTTTATGCTCTTGTGTGTCCTGTACACCCTGCACATCCTTCAAGACTGTCAAATCATGTTTTAATTTCAAATTATTATAGGAGTGCATATGATTTGGTTCCATAGTTTGCTCAAGTGCAGATAAACTCAGAGTTGTAGGTGTGTCCTTGTCCCAGAAAGTGTGAAGTAAAATCACTTTTTAATTTAATAAACCTTTACTGAATAAATATTATGTCTGCATAATAGTTCTGCCTAAAAGGAGAAAGAAGAAGGAAAGGAGAAAGAAAAGGAGATCAAAATATCACAATTTGCTTTCTTTTTGAAGAAATAAATCTTATCACACCTGTTAGGATGTACGTTGTCCAAGGGAAGGAACAGTCTTATTTCTCTTACACCCCTAGCATGCTGAAATATAGAGTATACTCTTTTAGTAAATACTTGGTGATTCCATAATCTTATTAAGACTTGGAAACTACCTGTCTTTGAAATAGAGTTCACAAAATATCTACCATTATGCCCTGTAGAAGATATAGCCTTTACTATCCAATTTTAGGTGTGTTTGGTTTCTATTAGCAGAAAATCAGCTCACAATGACTTAAACAAATAGGGTTTTTCCCTTATCGAATTCGTAACTAAGCAGTACCTGTCACTGGTTTAGCTACTCAGGAACATAGAATCCACGACCATCTTTCCTTAGGTTTGTCACTTCATGGGATCAGGCCTCATTCAAAGAGAGGACACAGACCAGAAGTATTCCACATTCCCCTGTGGGTAGGGAACCGGCTCCGTATACCAAGGGTGGTGGGTTTGACCCCAGCCCCCGTCAAACTGCAACAAAAAATAGCCAGGTCTTGTGGCAGGTGCCTGTTGTTCCAGCTACTCAGGAGGCTGAGGCAAGAGAATCGCCTAAGCCCAAGAGTTTGAGGTTGCTGTGAGCTTCTACCGAGGGCAACAGGGTGAGACTCTGAAAATACCAAAGTACTTGCAAACATCAGAGACTTCTCCCTTTTGGTTGAACAACAAGATGTTTCTCATAATTTTCCCCTTTGTCCCTCACACCTTACTTATCTGTGTGTGTCACATGGCTACTCAGAGCTACAAGTGATGCTGGCAAAGTGACTGTCTCAATTTTCCACCCTCCCTTTAAGATGTGGCAGAGGGAATTACGAAGAGCAGTTGTATTAACCAAATGTTTGCTTACAACCTTTGCTGAGCCCATTTCACAAACTCATTCATTCTTTCCCCAGGTTTCTAACTGTAAAGCATCACCCTGTGCTGTCGCCTACGTCTGCAACTCCCTCTCTCCTCACCTTTAACGTGAGGCTTTTCAGCAAGGATTCTGGTTCTTTTTAGGACCCATTCACATAATTGGAAATTATACTTCAGTTCACTTGGTTACATAGTTTTAGGCAGCTGAGTATTATTAGGATTGTTTAAAATCTGAATCTGGATCGATGACATTTTTATCCCCACAAACCTTCAGTCTACATCATTAGATTTATTTTATTTTTATTTTATTTTGTTTCATTTTATTTTAAGATAAAAGTTTCACTCTGTCACCCGGGCTGGAGTGCAATGGTCTGATGGTAGCTCACTGTAACCTGGAATTTCTGGGCTCAAGTGATCCTCCTTCCTCAGCCTCCCAAGGAGTTGGGACTACAGGACCAAGCCACCATGATTGGTTAGTTTTGTTTTGTTTGTAGAGAAAGCGTCTCACTATGTTGCCAATCTAGTCTCCAACTCCTGGCCTCAAGGGATCCTCCCACTTCAGCCTCCCAAAGTGCTGGGATTGCAGGGGTGAGCCACCATGCTGCCTGGCACATCATTAAATATAAAGATTTTTAGGTTCTCCTCAGATACCCAGTTCTCTCTAAAATACTAAGAGCATTTTGAAAATAAAAGAAGAGAGTGGAAAATACTGAAAACACTAGATAGAGGGGTATGTTCATTTCTAAACTTCAGTATTTTTCAGCAGTTTTAACGTGCTAATATTACGTCAGCTCTTGGAGTACAGAAGGAGTATAGAATATATAGTGCTTTATTTTTTCAGAGAGAATTTTATATAACCAACGCTTAAAGGAAAACCTTTCTGATTGCTGCTGTAGGTATTTCTATAGTTAGATGTCACTTCTGTTCCAGGCCTGACAACTCAGGACCTTAACTTACATACAATGGCACAGAACCCAATATACTAACTATTGATTCCAATGGTTCCAAAAGCCCTCTATTCTTCAAAGCGTTCTTTCAAGTCACTCTTTCTCCTCTGACCCATACTTTGGGATTTTAGCTCTCATCTGGGCTAGTGGGGTACTATGTCTCCACCCTACCTACACCCCTTCTCCCAACTTGGGGATCCTAATTAGTGTGAAAATCTGACCATCCTAGCTCTCTAGCCCCCTGCTTCTTAGACTCGATATTATGTGGTCTACTTGGAAAGCATAGCATCTACAGTAGCACACAACTTTCTGAAGATTAACACTGCTTCCTAATAAGACAGACACATCCTAGAAGGAGTTTCAGAGGTCACGGGTTCTCACACTTGGCCAAAGCAGCACCTGAGGCATGCGAGGCAGATGGCCGCCTGGCCCTAGGGTGTCTGGCCAGACTAAAAGTAGAAGCCAAAATTTACCAGTGTCAGCAACAAGGGGCTGCATTAAAAAAAAAATAATAATAATAACTAGGCTATTTATTAGGCACCCTCGGAAGTATCAGTGATGCCCCTTTATTTCAGCCCTTTCAAAAATCATTAATTTAAATCATGTATCTATGCGCTCACCGACATAATTGCTGACCTTTCTTGTTTTTTTACTTCAATTCCTGCAGTTAGAGTTCTAAAAAATACCTTATAGCCCTCAGTCCAAAGAGGATCCACAATTGGTTTTTATAACACCGGAAAAGTATTATTTATTT
Organism: Otolemur garnettii; assembly: GCF_000181295.1. NCBI lineage: Eukaryota > Metazoa > Chordata > Mammalia > Primates > Galagidae > Otolemur > Otolemur garnettii. Next base: position 9,787,538 of record NW_003852434.1, read on the forward strand.
AGAATAAAAGTAATATTTATTTAGAAAAAGTAACTTAAATGAGGAAGTGATTTTCGAATCTTAAAGGAATTTCCTAATAGAGTTCATCATTTGTTTCTTCCCCCTAATAGTTCCAGCCAAGTACAGAAAGTATTTTCAGAAATATAAAGACTAAGTTTCTTCATTTGGGGGAGTAGCCATGTCTCCTCCAAAATCAAAAAAATGGTAGGCAAAGTCATCAGGGTTTAAACTCCAGTTTTCTGGATGAAGTTGAGTCTCCCTTTTCTTCTTACGTACAGTTTATTTCCAAGCCAAGTCTATATTCAGGTTAGATCAGTCAGTGCCTGGCAGAGATGGAAATGAGCTGGCCACAACCCTGCACACGTTTTCCTAGTCTGGGAGTCAGCACAGGGACTCGCCACACACTTGACTAATGTCCAAATCCATCCTAGCCTTCCCAATGGAGGGTCCCAGGATGGCCTAGTCAGGTGCCTTCTCCTTGTCCGAGTTTGGATAGTCTGGAAGTTGATTTAAACAGAGCACTGTATCATGGGATGGTGGCAGCCGTGGTGGCAGTGTAGTTTTGGCTTCTTCCAAAATCTCCACATTAAAACAGATGGCAAAACCCAAACCCATGGACATTTACAACAAAACTAAATGACGAGGTATTCCCATTAACCTTGAAATAAAAAGCGGATGAGAATAAAACACCAATAGCCACAAGATCTGTGTGTCACTGGCATCTACGTAGGACAAAGAAGAAAAAAAATGGGCTATCTGGTGGACATCAGATGGGGATAACCCTCAACACCAAACCAGTATTCCCTACAAAGTGCAGTGGGCCACAGTGACACGCGGGTAAAACTGTGAAGGATTCTGCCCAACCCGAGACGGGGGACTCTCACAGGCATCCAGACTCTGCCGCACTTGCACCCTATCAACTCTCAGAAACCACCCATCAGGGCTCCTGCCAAGACCGTTTCTTCTCTTCTACCCTGAGGAGAAATTTTCTGAGAGCAGAATAAAAGTGAGCAGCACAGGACACCTGAAATGAAGAAATGTGAAGACTAGGATAAACGTCAGGGAGGAAAACAAAGCCAGGCGACCTCAGAAGGCCATCTGAGCCAAGCCTTCTCCTACGATTTCAGGATAACTGGATTTACCTAAATCTGAGCAAGAGGAAAGCATCAAGGTCTCAACTCCCAGAAAGTCACTATATGAGAAGATAAAGCAAACTCACACACGCACGACCTCACAAACGTTAAATTACTTCATGTTCTCTTATAGCGAGTTTCTATGAGGTTAGCCGCTTCACGATGTATATATATTTCAAAACATCACGTTGTTTATGGTGAGAGCATATAATTTTAGCTGTCGATTTAAAAATAAAATTAAATAATTTTTTTTAAAATGTAAAAGGGAACACGAAGCATAATAGTGTCTCTGTGGGCAATGAAAGTTTGCTACAAAAATATGCTCAAATATAGGTGAAACGGGAGCACACATTCCAAAATGAGCTGAAATGAATTGATAGAGGGATACGAGCTATGAGATAACAGCATAAATCAAAATTAGAAAGGCTCAGAAATGAGGCGACAGAACTCAAGAACAGATTAGAAATAAAAATAGCTTTTGAAGTGAAGATCAAACTCAAAGTAACACAAAAATGAATAAACTCAAAAAATAATGGCTTGAGAGAGATGAAATAAATTTAGAATCAAAAATGAAGAAAAAGATAAAAAAGGTTTAGAAAGCGGCACATATTAAATATAAGCTAAGAGAACCCAATTGACAGATAATAGACCCAGAGACAGAAATCAAAGCAAGAGAACTAAACACCAAACAAAATATTTAGCTAAAAGAAACAGTTCAAGAAAACTTCTGCAAAATACAATTTTGAAAGACGTTTGAAACTGTGCTTCAAAACTTTACACTATCTGTTCAAAAAAATTGAAACAGAATGACCTACACCAAGATCTATGAGAAAAACATTCACATGCCCAGAAGGAAAAGAGCAGGTGACATGTCGGGGACAGAAACTAAATTATCAGAGTTTCCTACAGTAACATCACAGGCCAAAAAACAAAAAGGAGAAATAACACATCCTACATTCTCACGGAAAGAAAATGCAGATGGGAAGATGTCAAACAGTACGAATGTGCAGCTATCGGATGGATAAGTTTTAGAGACCTAATGAACAGAGCGCTAGCTGTAGTTAATAATAACACATTATAGGCTCAGCGCCTGTGGCTCAAGCGGCTAAGGCGCCAGCCACATACACCTAAGGTGGCAGGTTCAAATCCAGCCCGGACCTGCCAAACAACAATGATGGCTGCAACCAAAAAATAGCCGGGTGTTGTGGTGGGCGCCTGTGGTCCCAGCTATTTGGGAGGCAGAGGCAGGAGACTCACTTGAGCCCAGGAGTTAGAGGTTGCTGTGAGCTGTGATGCCACAGCACTCTACCCAGGGGGATAGCTTGAGGCTCTGTCTCAAAAAAAAATAATAATGCATTATAGCCTTGAAATTTGATAAGAGAATATATCAAGTATTCTTATCACAATAGTAAAAAGATAAATTATGTTAGGTGATGAATATGTTGATTAGCTTGATTTTAACTACCATTTTACAATATATTTAGATCTCAAAACATCACATTGTACACTATGAATGTAAACCATGTTTATTTGCCAATTTGCCTGAATAAAGCTGAAAAAAAAAACACATAAATGGCACTGTCCTTCACTGCCATCTGTCTTTTAAATTTACTGCTGTGCACTACCTGGGTGAAGTGTATTGTGGTACACTCCTGCACTGCTTTGACTCAAGTGGTACGGAAGCATTCCATGGAATCAAAACATTTATACCCCCATAATATTCTGAAATTTAAAAAAAGAAATGCATAAAGTATTACAAGAATGGAAAAGCAAGTATCTCAGGTACTCAATACCAATATGAAGCCAGTAGATGAACTAATACACACCCACAGAAGAGAAAAACTCAATTCAATTGAAGATGGGGAGAAGGGAAAGGACGGAGGGGAGGGCCAATCAAGGAGGGCGGGAGGAAAGGAGGGGAGGGGCATGCTCCCAGCCAGGGGCACAATGGAAGGGTTATCGCACACCTCCCAGGTGAGGGGCACAACTACAACAGGGGCCTTACCTAAAAAATGCAAACAGCATAACCTCATTGTATCCTCATATTAATCTGGTATTTTTTAAAAATTCTATAAAAATACTTAATTAAATAAAAATAAATAAATAAAAATTTTTAGAAAAGAAATGCCAAAGAGTAAGAAAACATTGATAACCAAATGCAATGTGATCCTTGATTAGATAGACATTCCATCAAATAGTCGTGCCGGGGATTCTCAAAGTGATATGTACATAACTCAATGGGTTCTTGTTCAAATACAGAGCTGCCTATGCTGCTGGTCTAGGAACCAAATTTTGAGAAGTAATACTCTAAAAGGCATTTTGAGGCCTCTGGAAAAATTTCACTGTATTTTAAATAATGCAATGTTTCATTTGTGGTAGAGACAGGCAATTACATGGAGTAATTTCATTTGTAGAAGACATGGGGGAAAGTGTCATGATTCCTGCAACTTTCAATGGGTTCATCAATAAAATTATGTACTTAAATATCTAAAAAATTTTAGGGTTTTTTTTGAGACAGTCTCACAGATACTCTCAGTAGAGTGCTGTGGCATCACAGCTCACAGCAACCTCAAACTTTTGGGCTTAAGTGATTCTCTTGCCTCAGCCTCCCAAGTAGCTGGGACTACAGGGCATCTACCACAATGCCCGGCTATTTTTTGTTGCCGTTGTCATTGTTGTTTAGCTGACCCGGGTTAGGTTTGAACCCGCCAGCCTCCATGTGTGTGGTAGGTGCCCTAACCATTGTGCTACAGGTGCCAAGCCAAGGTTTCCCCTCCTCCCAAGTTTTATTACATTCTTAAACTCATAAGTTTTTTAAGTTAAATTCAAGCCCCACCAACAAGTTGTGTATTTTTTCTTATTAATGCGTTACCAATTTTGGTCATAGCATGTTTTTTTTCTTCCTCTTTGGATTTCTAATACAAAACAGAATGGCTTACGGAACCATGTGGGGAAGGGTGCTCTCCTGTCCCTTTCTCTCCCACATCTTATGTCTAACTCATTCTCAGGATGAAACGGTGGACAGAGGAGTCTGAAAATCATCTCTGCCTAACACACCTGTCAGGCCTCGCTGGATGGCGGTGGTTCTTGCCCCCTTCAGGGAAGGAGAGACATGCAGCCACACAGACAGCAGCATGACAATAGGTTAATATATTCAGGAAGGTCTCAGAGACCTGGGTTCAAAGTTTGCGTAAGTTCACTTTATAACTTACAGGTGGAGAAATGAATTCCTGATTTTATGCCCTAATTTTTTCAGTATCAAGAATATTGATGAACATGTCGGAAAAAGGGAAAGACATATCTATCTATATTATTCTATTCTAAAACTTACAGTATTTAAAAGTTTTAGTGGCATGTTTTCTTTCAAATTTTTTATGCATAGAAGTGCACAGATATATGTACATAATTGAGTATTCGCTCTATAAATTTTGCATTCTTTTGCACGTAATATTTTATAAATATTTTTATATAGAATTACGAAGTATAAGTAAATATTTTTTCTCAACTCAAGATTTCTTTCTGGTCTTTCTTTCCCCTCACTTTCCCACCAATCGGAGTCAGGCGGCTTTAAGCAGGGACTGGGAACCTGAAGGGAGAAGGGGGAGGGACCCGGTCAGAGTAACCTGTGCACCTATTGGTCACTGGCTGTTGCTAGGCAGAGCCATGCGAGGGGAGGGACTTCTCCCACGGACTGGGGGCAGGGGGAGGTGCCTGCACAATAAAGGGCCAATCAACAGAGGCCAGTCAGTTGAGGTTTAAAGAAAACAATCAATGTAAACCAGCTAGGTTTAAAGGACCCAACCGTTTTTTGCCAGACAAGGCGTAAAGGCCCCAACCCAGCCAAGCTGCAATGGGAACCCGTTTTTGATCCCTTCCGTTGTGTTGGAGACTTTCCTGTCCTCTAATTATCTGTCGTTCCATCGCTTCTGCTTGTCTATGGCCCGGAATTCATTCTTCGATTCCGGAGGCCAAGAACCCCACCCGGAGGAGAAAAATCCGGTATCATTACCTCACAGAATATTTGTTAGATTGAATTTGCTAAAGGATACGAAAGTGCTTTTTAAACAGTATAAGAGTTACATGGTGACAGTGGTTACTATAATTTACCACGGATATGTTTAATGAACTTCAGGATCACATGAGCCATGATTAATATCCCACTTCTGCCCCTTGTTATCAGAGTGAATTGGGGGGGGACTGCTGACTTCTCTCACCCTCATGTTCCTAATCAATAAAATAATAATAGCATCTAACTGACTGACAGGGTTATGAAGATTAAATTCAACAATGCATGCACAGAACTTAGTATGGTACCTGGTCAAGACAAGTTAAAGTCAGTTATTATTTTATGGCAACTATGACAGAACTGCAGCTGAACAAGAGAATATGGAGCCAAAGTTCTTGATTCCCAGTAATAGTAAATGGCTTTAAGAGAAAAAGTAATGGAAAAAAAAAAAAGAAAAAGAAAAAAATAATGAATTACTTTTGTGCCTAAAATAACTTTCATTGTTATTATTGATATTGTTTCTTTTCCATGTACTTTTCCTGGTTTTCTATGTGAGTTTGTCAGGACCATAATTTTTTAATTCTGCCCTATATCACCCTCCCTTTAACAAAATCTCATTCTGTTCAGTAGCAAAGTACGGTGTCATTAAAAAAAAAAAAAAAGACATGAGGACTTGAAATTTTCCCAACACATAGAAAGATAAATATTCAAGGTGATGGGATCCTCAGTACTCTGACTTGCTCATTATACAGGCTGTACATGTAACAAAATATTGCATGTACCCCATAAATATGTGCAAATATTACATATCAGTAATTAAAAAAAAACTAACAAAATGACTAACCAAATAGACAGCTAAAAAATATGGGAAATTTTATTTTCAGGCATGAATAGCAAGTGTTTTTATGCTAAAAGTCTTAAATTCAGTCTTAACTTCACAATACTTCACAGCCCAGCCTGGTTTTCATCTTCCCCGGGAGTCTGCTCATGCAAGGGCACTCTGTTATTTTCCTGCTGAATCCTAGGGCCCTTGTTTTAGAATAAGATGTATGTGGATTTGAGTTCCATTTCCCCTAGCCACACCTTCATTTCCTTGTCAGTAAAATGAGATACTAATCACTAGTGGTCAGACTTATCACTTAGGAATGTAATATGATGTATATAAAACACCTACTTTAGTACCTGGTAAGTGTACAATGAATGACGACTTATTTACCCCAAGCTATGAATCTCTCCAACCTCAAAGCAGTTCCAAGTGTATACACTGTATTCAAAATGGTCAACACTAAGCAATGCTGAAGCATATTTTACTTAAATCCAATGGCCAAACATTATTCAGTAATGCTTAAAAAGCTAGAGTTGCTATCCTGGCTTTGAATCTCAGCCCTGCCCTTTGTCAGCTGTGTAACCTTTCTTAACCTCTCTTTGCCTCATATGCAAAATGGTGACAATAATAACAATTTATGAAATTAAATGAGTTAATATTTTTAAAACAATTATTACAGTCCTTGTTATATAGTAAGCTCTATGTGAATGATTGACTAAAAAGTAAACATATATGTCATTTGGAATTACACATTTTCTTTAGCAATTTGTTTATTCTAAAACAAAAGTCAAAGCCTCATTTTCTATCCCTTTAAGTTCTCATTAATCCTGAAATGCTGTTATATATTATTTTATAAATTAATTCATTTAACGTTTATTAAATCCAAGATTTTATGCTGTCTCGCAAGGAAACTGAGACTCCACATAGACAAATATTTATGATAATTAATATGCTGCCCAAAGTAGAGAGGTCCGTGTTGGACCTTGTTTTTTAGATGCTTTCATTTTGATTTTATACCTTTGGATAACTTACCATAAGTGTTTAACAGCTACAAAAGAAAACAAGCATATGTCTATTAGCCCCAAAGATGCAAAAGGAACTGAGGACATCACTGGAGCATCCAGGATAGGTATGAACTGTTCTGTTCCTCTTTGCGGATTATGATAGGCTGCCGGGACCCCCTTTGTGATGGACGGAGACAGATAAACAGGAAGGTTTCCCTGTTGAAAGATGTCTGTACAATCTGAAACAATTACTCTTGCTGGAGTGAGTCAGCTCTAATGGAGCTGCCTGGCACGGGCCATTCATCAAAGCCCACCAATCCATCACAGGGAACCCGTCACTGCTTGGCAGGCCTGCCACTCCCGCCCCATGCCGAGATTCCTGAGAATCCGTACACGGTGGCACCAGCCCGAGGAGGTTATTTATGTTTGTCTTAAAAGAGAGATCCGAAGCTATTCTTATTCATTGCTATTGATTCTAATGAAGATGTCAACAGAAAACTACCTCCTCTCCTGACACAAAGCTCATCTATTTTGACAAATAAAATTCTGGCAATGTGTCCTCCTCTCAAACTCAAAAACCTAGGCATGACGGATCATCCCTGTCAGCATCTGCACATTCTCTAGCAACTCTCATTAAAAAAATAAGAAAACTCTTACGAGAGCTGACATGCCCCTACAGCTACTGCCCCATTTCTTAAAATCTCTACTTTTAAAAATATTTCTTCATTTCTCATTTCTCTTTGAATATCCTCCAGTTGGATTTTCAATTCTAACTTGAAATCACTCATGTAGACACTTCTTGCCATGCTCAATAACCAAACTTTATTCCCCTTCCTCCCGCCCTCAAACACTTTTTACCGCTTCTCTACAAAACCAACTGGTTTTCCTCCAGCTCCAGTGGCCACTCCTCCTAAATCCTGGTTATTGGTTTCTGTCTTCTCTGTGGCAGTAGATCTTTGTGGGCCCCGGAACTCCACCCTCAGCCTCTTCTCTTGGGCCCTCAGAGGTCCCTTCCTGTGACGTAGCTTTACATAGTGTTAGTGTGCAGCACATTTCACAGTTTGGTAGCCCCCTCCTGGACCTCTCCCCAACCCCACATCTTTCTCTCCAACCAGCTGTGTGGACTGCACTTGCAGGTCTCAGAGGCATCCCGGCTTGACACGTCCAAACGGGAGCTCTTGGTTCCTCCCAGAAGACTATAGCTTCTGGTTGCTACCATCTCTGTACTGTCCCGTGTCCTGCTACTCACGTTCAAAACTTTGCAGTTAGGTCTCCCTTTACGATCATGTGGACTTTAACATTAAAATACATCTCGTTCTGATTACGTCTCACCACTTCTGCTGCTTCTCGCACTCCGGCTGCTATCGTCGCTCCCCTTGGCAACTTCAAGGCTTCTAATTGGTCCCCTGCTTTCTCCCTTCCCGTCTTCAGCATCTTCTCCATTCAGATGTCCTCTGTCACAGTATGAATCATGCCCTTTCCTGTCACAGTGGGATCAGTTCCAAACTCATCACTATGGGCTTCAAGGCCCTGTGTGACGTCTGCGTGTCTCTTTAATGCCATCCCTCTCCATTCTCTCACTCCTTTCAGCCTCACTTTGGTGATCCTAAAATGTGTTTTTGCCCCACAACCTTGTACTTGCTCAAATTTCTGTGGACACGCTTCCCTCAGATCTTGCAACGTGAATCTTATCTCTTCCTTTTATTTAATTGTCTGATCAAATTTCACTGCTTAGAGAGGGCTTCCCTGATCACTTGCCTTGTTCCCATCATTTTCTATGTCATTGCCTTGTTTAGTGTTTTCTTTATAAAGAATTTACCTACAAGTGACATTATATTTTTATATTTATCCGCTTGTGGTCTTTTTCCCTCAATAGAATGCGTGTTCCGTGAAGGTAGGAGTTCAGTCTTTTCAGATCAGTTTTTAGAAGTGCAGTGTCATGCATTTTAGGTACTCAATAAATAATGCTAAAGTTATTCATTAAGTGAAGCTTTACAATGAAAGCATTGGAATAAATAATCTAATAAAGCCTCTTATTCTCATTGCTTTGATTCCCAATCATTAAGTGTTGTCTCCATAGAACTGTTCCTGGGTCTCAATTTCCTATGAAGTGGATGTTTGGAAGAATACAGATAAATGAAGAAGAACTTGGAATGACTGTTTTGTGAGAAAGCCACTTTAGGGAAACCTGGGATACAGGGGAGATGTGAAATTCTCTGAAATGCAGTGAGGAAAGTGATGCCACCCAAAAAAATTGAAAATAAAAAGCCTCTAAGTGGATAATCAAATGCCTATGATACAAATCTTGTAATGATCCCTCCTGTATAAGGCTTCCTAAGCCAGATGAACACCCCACTCTCCCTGCACCTATGTAGACAAGCTATCAAAGTACCTAAGGATAGTGGCAGTAACTATTCCAAGGCCCTTCAGAGCTGAGCTTTTTCACTGCTCTCTAAACCGTATCTGTATTTGAACCCCTGGCTTTAGAACCTGAGCCTCGAGTCTAACTTCTGTACCTCAGCAGGTGATACTTGCTTTCTCTCCTATCCCTGTCTTGACTTACACCTCCAGCTATCCGGGGTTCATGATGTTCTCTGAGAATTTTTCTTGCCTCAGCCTCTGCCTTAAGAAACCCAAACCGGGCCCCCAGGGATCCTGAACTCCCTGGACCAGCCCTGATTGCCTTAAAAGAGAGTAATTCTAACAGGTTAGAAAAAGCAAACTTCTACATGAAAGGAACTTTTTTT
>NW_003852434.1:9797676-9798967 GCF_000181295.1 Otolemur garnettii
ATTAGGTTATGACATTCCTATAAAAGCTATGAATTAGTTTCAAAGTAGGGCTGTGTACATTGGATACTTTTTAATTCTAAGTGAATCTAAGTGAATCTCTAATGAAATTATAAACTAATGATCAATGAACTTAGCCACATTTGAGATCTTTTTGCATTTTTACATAAGTATGCCAATTAATTAAATGAAATAATGCATGTTAAGCACTTCGCTCACTGCTTAGCGCATGCTGTGATTATTAGTATATTATCGTAAACTGCCAGACTCAGTTGATGAATTTAATCACATTTTCAAAGTGTGCTAAGCAAGTCTGTTTCAAAGATTTAAGTGCTAGTTTACTTTTCACAAACGGAGCTGCTCTTTTCTTTTCTTTTTCCTGAAGATAACACTAAATTTTTCTTTTTACATATCCGCTTAGCTTAAATACTTAATTATATTTTAAAAGAATCTTTTAAATTAATACTTGGAGCACTTCTTTTTTTTTTTAAACTGATCAAATTCTTATTTTCAAGAGCTATAATAAACTGCTTAAAGAGAGTAGTAAAATTATTAGTTTAAATTTTGTCCTAGAAACATAATAGCGATGGGAACATTAACAATAACCCCAATTTCAGTGCACAAAATACTGTTTTACTAAGAGTCGGATCGTAGATTACATGTTGAGTGGAGAAGAGAATAGACACAGTATGAAATGAACAATTAGGCCCTGCATCCTTTGCTCATTTGACAGACACATTGATGCCTATGGCTCTGTCCTCAGCCCAGTGAAGCATCCTGGCGAACTTGTCTCTTGGAAGAAATGCACTGGTGGACAGGGCAGAAAAGATATTTGTTCCCATACACTTTATGGTTTAATGGAAGGGATCTACAATCAGAAAATGCAAATTGTACAAGATCACATGAGAGGCTAAATTACTTCCTAATCCTCAGATCTTTTAAGCACTATTGGCATATGTAGGAGGAGGTCATGAATCCCATATTTTCTGTCTCAGTTTCCCCTTTGTAAAACTGATAATTTCATCAAGATCTTTTCAAGATAATTGAGGAAAGGCAACACGATCTTTATGTTTTCTTCACTTTCTTTGAAGTGGCTCAAGGGATAAATAACCATCAGGTCAACCCTTTTTTTTTTTTTTTTTGGCTGGGGCTGGGTTTGAACACACCACCTCCAGCATATGGAGCCAGTGCCCTACCCTTTTGAACCACAGGCACTGTCCAGGTCAACCCTTTTGTAACTAAGACTGATTTGAAAGTCAGGGAGGAGGTTCGGAGGCCTTCCCAACCTGAGAAT
>NW_003852434.1:9798987-9799200 GCF_000181295.1 Otolemur garnettii
TTTGAACCACAGGCACTGTCCAGGTCAACCCTTTTGTAACTAAGACTGATTTGAAAGTCAGGGAGGAGGTTCGGAGGCCTTCCCAACCTGAGAATGTCTTTCTGGGTGGGCTGTGCTTCAAGGCTTTTTCTCAACTACATATGCATCTGAAGAAGACCTGCATAGATCTCAGACCACTGCCTAGAAGTTTCCAACTTGACCCATCTCCAGGAA
>NW_003852434.1:9799569-9801269 GCF_000181295.1 Otolemur garnettii
GACCTCCACCAGAACATTTAGAATAAAATCTGTTCTCTTTTGCATACAATTTTTTTCCTAAATCTTGTAGATAGTGTATCAGTCAAGATAGAATGAGGCAGAAAACACAGTAATTTAAATAGGGAAGTTCAATATAAAGATTATAAACAGGATTAATTATAGAGGGGGAACGAGGAGGCTAAAGAATTCTCTAGGGCTGAGGGAGACGACCCAGTGAAGAAACAAACGTGGAAGGGGGTTACCTCTCCAAGTCCACAGTTCAGATCTCATCGGAGAGGGTATTGTTAGTGCCCACCGGATGGCAGAGACTTTTTCCCAGGTCAGACTGACTCATAATTGCTGGGGGATCAGGAAATACCCCTCCGTGGTACAAGTGAGCTGAAGCTGGCAGACAAGGAATTGCAGCCAGAACTGGCTAAGACAAAAATACCCTTTCAGAGTACAAGTGGTCTGAGACTAGCAGGGTGGGAACTACAGCTGGAACAAGGACACACCCCTGCAAGGTGCAGGTGGGCCATAGCTGTGACGCTAACTGCCTTCAGGCCTATATGACTCAGTAGACATTCACTCATGGGGGTGTGAATGAAACTGGCAGGAAGCCATCCCCAAGATTGCCAATGGAATTCAAAGAAGATGAGTACTGCTAGCTGTTTCTCACATGTGCCACTCACTGGCAGCCACACACTAGGAACACAAGGAAGCATCTAGAAGCACATAAAAACCAGGGAGAAAAGCTCTTCTTCCTCAATGTTCCTCTAGTGCCCCCTACTGACAAAGTTTAACATCACGCCAACAGCAAAGGAAAAATGCTTTACAGGGCCCATCTCCATTATTACAAAGCATGTTATGATGGGTGGATTTGGAGCTTAGAGATAATAAATCGATAATTAGGACAAGCCACAAGACAGCCTTTTTAGCTGTTTAGTTTCCTTATGTACCCTTCTAAAATATTTGAACTTCCATACAGCAATAAAACAACTCTAAACTAAATCTCCACCTAACAAAATTAAACTATTTTACTTACAAATAATGAGGTTTTCTCTCTTTCCTCAAAATGAGAAGTATGGTCCCAGCAATCACTTTTTCCATTGCTGGCTATATAAATTATCCCCCAAGTTCTGTCATAATTCTCATGAATTTGATAATTTATTTAGTTTTTGACTAAAGACTAAATTATAAACTCCACCAGCTAGTATATAAAAGTAAATGGGAAGAAGAAAAAAATTGCTAATATATGTAAATATTACCAACAGAAATATGCAAAATTACCATTGTCTCTGTTTCTGTAATTTTCCATTAGACTATATAGTCGATCCTTAAAAAATGAGGTGGTTAGGGGCACCAACCCCAGTACAATAAAAAATCTGCATATAACTTTTCACTCTCCAAAAACTTAACTACTGATATCCTACTGCTGACCAGAACCCTTTCTGATAACACAATTAATACATATTTTGTATGTTATGCTATGCATATTATACACTCTATTCTCTTAATAAAGTAGGATGGAGAAAAGAAAATGTTATAAGAAAATCATAAGGAAGAGAAAATACATTTGCTGCTCCTTGAGTGGAGGGGGATCATCATGAAGTCCTCCTTTTTGTTGTCTTCACATTGAGTAGGCTGAGGAGGAGGAGGAGGAAAGAGGGCTTGGTCTTACTGTCTCAGGGTGGGAGGGGCATTAGAAAATCTGCTTATAC
>NW_003852434.1:9801556-9810334 GCF_000181295.1 Otolemur garnettii
TACATAGACCCACACAGCTCAAACACACGTTAAGGGACAGCTGTAGTTGATCCCTAAGACTTTCTTCTTTGACAATCCATGTTTGCTTTTTTCTTCGCCAGAACATCAGCTGCTTAAAGGTTTTTTATGTGGTAGAATAACAGAAACTTTTCATTTCTAAAGGGTCTAAGTCTTCAATGTCCTGCCTTTCATTTTTTTAGTTGCTGTAATTTCTTGTTGACTTTTACTACAGAGCACCTTAAGTGCTAAGAGGCATCACAGAGAATCCACCCTATTACAAACATTGTCCTCTTTACCCTCCTTATATGGAAGCAATTTCCTCTTGATTGTTGGATCAATCCCTCGATCCACCCCCCAAATTAATTCCTTTCTTTTTTTTTTTAACTTTTCCCCAGTGGCACAAGAAGCCCCAAATGTCCAGGTGGAAGTGTCATCTTCCAATTCAGCGGAATCATACTTGTTTCAACTGATGGAAGCGTCTCTGACATCCCACCTCTTTTTGTGACTAAGATCTGCAAACAAGCAGAATTCAAAGCTATGGAGGCAAGAAGCAAAAATTCTGCAAGTAGGCTATTATGCATTATTTTGAGAAGAGCATCATCAATTCTGTCCCTTGATTCTCAGACCCATGTATCGTGGTTTCAGAAAAGACATCCCCATGTGGGGTGGCACCTGTGGCTCAAAAGGGTAGGGCGCTGATCCCATATGCTGGAAGTGGCAGTTTCAAACCCAACCCCAGCCAAAAATGGCAAAAAACAAACAAATAAATAAATAAATAAAATACCTTAAAAAAAAAAAAAAAGACATCCCCGTGTAATGGGTTCTGACTCAAAGCATATATTGCCTCTTTAAAAGAAAATCCCATTCTTTCAGGACATTGTCTCCAAACTGGCAGTATAACTGACTGGTCTAAAAAACCCATTCACCTCTCAATTAGACCAGCCACTTCTGAGTGAAGGGGCTGTGCAAGGTTCATTAATTCCATCAGCATGAGCCCATTGCTGCATTTTTTTGCCTTGAAATGAGTTCCTTGATCAGACACAATTCTATGTGGAGTGCCACAAAGAGAGTAAGGGATTCTGTGAACTTAATGGAGCAAAAGTATTACAGGCAAGAAAGACAAATCTATATCCAAAATGTGTCTATTCCAAGGGACAAAATCTCTATCCCCTTCATGACAGAAGACATAAAATGTAATTAATCTGCTGCCAGGGCTTGACTGGTACCCCTGGAGGACTGTGCTATATTGGGGGCTGAGTATTTCTCTGCTGTTACGGATTAGGCACTCAGCAGTAGGGCTGGCCAGGTGAGCCTTGGTAATGGACACCATGATATTGAGGCTACACGTAGCTTTCATCCCTGGTATCATGGCCGTTATGTTAACAGACCCATTGAATAAGCAGTGCAGTGGGAGGGGGAAAGTTGACTGAACAGGTAATCTTGCCCACTTCACAATTAAGATAGATGCTCTTTGGTGGACATTAATGTGGAAAACAAGTATCTTCAGACTTGTGTCCACTAGTAGAGGTCCATTCACATGCTTATTCCCAGACATCCTTGCACCAATCTTCCATTCCTTTCAAGTACCTGATCATTCTGCTACATCACTAACAACTACATGTGAATTAATTTGTACATGTACTTCTGGCCATTCTTGCTCAACACAAAGTACACAACCAATAGTTAATGAGGCAATGTTAATGATGTATGCAAACTGAATTTCTATAAAGCAAATAACACTTCCTACCAAATCCCACTATGAGACTCCCAAGATTCCTTTAGTACTATCTGACTTCCAGGCCATGCCCACTTGCTCAATGGAATCTGAGGAGCCATCACTGTCACCTTTCCCTAAATACTTACCACTCTCTTGATCTTTTCCAGAGTGAGGTCTAGACTTCTATGGCTTCCGCCATGAAAGAAATCATAGCGAAGTTACCTGCTCTAGTCCAACCCAGTAAGACTGCATTACAGGATGCATGACCTAGATTTCTCCAGCAGGTGCCCAAGCCGCCAGGTAGCAACTCCAAAGCGTGATGACATTTGAGTCCACAGCATGAGCTTGGACCAAGAAGAATACAAAGGTGAAGTAGGAGCTGTCAAGCAGATCCATTCCTTCCCCCCATTGCTGATTATCCTAAGGCTCAGGGGTCCACACATCGCCCCAGGCGACACCCCTCATGGCTGAGCAGCTGCCATGCTCCCTTGGGAGCCTGTGGTCAGCTAATAGACAAATTATTTTTACGTGCTTTCCTTCCTCCCTATCTCACTCCGCCCTTTCCCTGACTCCCTACACTGACATTACACTCCCCCAATAAAGGATTAGCACATCAGCTTTGTCACAAGCTCTGTTTTTAGGTAACCTGGGCTATCATAATCTCATACGGAACGTCTGTGAAGTTTGTGAGCGATTTACTCTGTTAAGCTATCTTAAATTGCACCCCAACTTTACGTGCACCCTGTGTATGCTGGGGAATTTTTTAAAGGGAAATTGCAATGACTCTTACGTACGTTCTTAATACCTTCTCCCCATTTTCTCTATTTGTTTTGCTGAATTTCCATACATTAGCTTTATCAGATATGTGGCCACCACAATTGTACTGTAGAATCTCATAACACAACTTACTTCAATTTTTAAGTTATAAACATTTTTAAATTGTAGCATACCGTTTTGTCAGAGTTTTTAGTGGGCTACAAGAAGTGAACGGAATTCACAGAAAATCTGAGTGAAATCACAAGGATTACCATAGTTCTTTTTAACTCAAAAAACTGATTTTAACTGCCAGAATAATGGTCCTTATGGCATTTAACAAACAGCTTCTCCTCACCAGTATTCCTAAGGGTCCTACCCACTGGTATTTATTGGCAGGCTGGGAACAATGCTGAAATTGTGCTTCTTTTGGCCAACAAATGGGAAACCCAGATGCCAGGTGAAAAAGATCTATTCTTTGGTAGTAGCTACAGCAGCTGTCTATTTGGCATATTCTTCAGAAATCTTTGAAGTTGCCTAGGATACAGACTTTGTAAACTGGGATCCTGCAGAGTCTTTTAGAAGATTTTTTTTAAAAATGCAAAATCCGTGCAGATATTAAATTAGCAATATAGTGTCTGTGCTACATGTATATGATAGAATGATTTGTAGGTCTGTGGAAACAGAGCATGCGGTGATAAGACCGATTATGGGACCAAATAAACTACACGCATTTTGTCATGGCAAAGAAAATCTGACCTATACTTGAAGCTAAGAAGCAATCATTTGAAGATAATATTCCTGAGCCAGCTTTTCTGTAATGCTTAAGTTTCTGCACTAATCTTAATGATTATAAAATTGCCCTTGGTGATACTCATTTAACAAGCAAATAAAATCATACTTATGCACTATGCTATCAAACATTGTCAAAAAGAAGAGGACGGCCTACTTAAGTAAAAAGTGATAGGTATCAGTGTTAGAGTTATTAATTCTGAATCTAAAGTGTGTAAACTTTGTGGTATGTATCATACCTAAATAAGACTGATTTTTTTAAAAGAACAAAATACAGACTTTTGTCAAGAAAACAGCAGCTATACGGGGGCATGCACAGATTCAAACGTGTATACACTGTCTTCTGAAGGCTGAAATTCCGCATCTGTGTCTTAACCACTCAAAACTATCCCTGGAAATGTAACTGCACGTACGTATGTCTATGTGAGGAAGCAGGGTGAGACTGTGCCAGCCTACTGCTCGGCTCCCATCCTCGTAACTTGTCTGTAACCACCAGACCTCTCATGCCATTCACCTCCATAGCTGATCACATGTCTCTCCAGTATCTGGTAAATTTTAGCTACAAATTTTAAAAACCCTTTATATTACCCAATCTAGGTATCTATATCTCATCATTTTAGATCTCTGGAATATGCTAACAGTCTTTTCTTTCATAAAGAATGCAGTGTGTAATCTTTAAAGGGGGAAACACTGATGCAGGCAAATTAATGGCATTTTATATTGAAGAAAAGACCTTTGAAAGTTTGCCACGCTTTGGGAAAGGGCCAATCTGAGCCCCCCAATCCGAATCCGTTTTCCTGTCTTTCTGTCAATAACACTTAGCACACTGAGTTGTTTTATCAGACAGATGGCAGACCAGGCACCGTGATGACCAATACAATGCTGCTGCCTGTGCAGAAGGGTCCTCTGAGTGTTGAGCTCCTCTGCCACCCCAGAGACGGCTCTGTTAGTGCCACCTTTTACAACTTTGTTGCATAAATTTTGTGTTCCCAGTGTCAGCAAAGAAACATCAAAAGGAAACGTGGATAGGAAAATCAATATTGAAAACTTTAAGTTAGTTTTAATAGAATTTTGACTTGTCAGAGCCCTACGAGTCCTAAAGGGACATAAAGAACTAGAACTAAGAAGCAGGAAAGGTAGGAGGGCGGTGGGGACATGGGTACAATGTGCACCGAGCTGGTGGTGGACACGGTGAAAACCCTGATGTGTGCATTATACAGGGTGTCCGTGTAACAAAAACATCTGTACCCCCTTACTAGTGTTACTGCTAGCAATAATACAACGAAGATTTTAATGAAATCACAAATTAAAAAATTTTAAATATATATTAGCACTCAGATGGATCCATAATTTCTCCTGAATTTAAAAATCAGTTTTAGGACAGCACTTGTGGCTTATTTAGTAGGGCGCCAGCCCCATATACCAAGGGTGGTGGGTTCAAACCCAGCCCCAGCCAAACTGCAACAAAAAAATAGCCGGGCACAGGCACCTGTAGTTGCCTCAGGAGGCTGAGGCAAGAGAATCGCTTAAGCCCAAGAGCTGGAGGTTTCTGTGAGCTGTGATGCCACAGCACTCTACCAAGGGTGACAAAATGAGACTCTGTCTCTAAAAAAAAAAAATTTTTTAAATTGAAAATAAAAATCAGCTTTAAAATGAAATTTAGGTCATTCAAAACCTGAGGAAGAAAAAAATCCATATTTTCATAAAATAAATTCTGTAATTATTTCAATTAAAATTAGAGTTCCTTTGAAATATAAGTTGAAGTTAATAATTTTTATCTGAAACTTATTTATATTCATAGATTAGAGTCCCTAAAATAAATACTTTTTAATAAACAACTTTGTTAAAGTTTCCACTTGGAAAACCAAAAGGATATGAGATTGTAGGGCGGCACCTGTGGCTCAAAGGGGTAGGGAGCTGGCCCCACATGCAGAGGTGGCGGGTTCAAGCCCAGCCCCAGCCGAAAACTGCAAAAAATTAAAAAAAAAAAAACAAATACGAAAGAAAGAAAAGAAAAAGAGATTGTGGCCAACAGCGTACAGTATGTGTGTATGGGCTTCTTATTAAGCTAAAGGAACAAACAAAGGCTTAGTGAGCAAAGGCTAAAACTTAAAAGTTTAGATTTTAAATTTAAAATATTAAAATTTTGTCAATAGTTTCTCTGTGCTTTGGATAGAACACAAATAAAATGTTAACCAAATAAAGATGCAGTTAATAAGATTTGTATAGTTACAATGATTAGGTCATAAATTAATCTGTAATAATTATTTAACAGCAAGAACTACGCTAAGACTCTAATGGAAGTGTCTTCTCTGTATAGATGTGATTATTTCTGAAAATAGAAAAAAGTTAAGTTAGAAGTTCTGGATCAACCTGGAGACAAGAACTCCACAATTTCAGTTTTGTTCTTGAATAATGGAAATATAATCTACCTAATCTAATTTACCACACATTTATAGCTTTACATACACATAAACCATGAGCATAGGGAGATCCTGAGAAGTTTTCCTAATAACTCAGGATGAAATGGTTGGCCTAGAGTTGTGTTTTCCCAGGACTGTCAGTAACTATCACATTAACAACAACAAATGGAAACTATTTACACTACATTAAGTTCACATTTATATAGAAAAACATCCTTGTTTCCCAAACTAGTATAATCCATTCAAAAGCATTAACAAAACTTTGAACAAGTTAACTATCTCTTATGTGAAGTTGCAGAGGTGGCCATTGTACTATTTCTGTTTTTTCTGACAATTGGTTTATATGGGTTTTTGCTTTCAGATTTTTTTTTTCCTTTTAAGCTGAAGCTGTTTTCATTCACACTTGGGGTCCTCCATCTGTTGATAAAGCCTGTTAGCTCACCACCTCACGGGCTCTGAGGTGCTAGCTTTCCATCTGGTAAAACCCTAAAGAGAACCCCAGAGTCGGGGAAGCGTGAATCCTGTGGGTACTCTCAACTCTAGGGCTTATGTCCCCAAAGGAAGGGGTCTTTGTGAGAGTCAGCAGATGTTTAGAAGCAGCACAGTCAGAACGCGTGCAAGGATCTTCTATACCAGAAAAGACACCCAGCGGCAGTCCAGGCAAGACCTTGAGCTAAGCCGCCAAACGCTGGATAACAAAGGCCAACCTCTGGTGGCCTCCTGCCTCCTGTCCTTGCCCTGTCTCACTTCTTGGATGACATTTCATCATTAACTAACAAACAAAGAAGCTACACGGAGATATTTACATACTGTCTCACAATGCTCTGTGATCAAACTAGTTAGGAAATTAGAATTATTTTTAAAAACAGGAAAAAAGTGACTAAAGAGTTTTTCTCAAAAATATATGCCATGAAATTCTCTACTTTGACTAGAAGTGAGTCATAAAGTGGATAATGAGTACTGTAGTAATTTTCTAAAGTAAAAAAAATACATGAGATGCACGGTGTTTATTAAAATTAGTAGATTTCTTAAAGCTACTCAATTGAGTCAAAAAAAGAAGACTTTCCTAGCACTGATATTTGAAAGAAATGTTCCTGTAGATTCTCATTACAGGGTTACCACATGAGGTAGAGAATGCACCCTTACGAATATCCATCCAGTAACCACAACAAATTTCATGGAACTATTTTTAATAACAATCTTCAATAAACTAATAGTCATGCTTTGAAATATACTTCAACACAAAAACAAAACAGGATGACCTAAACCCACAGCTTTCTACTGCCTGTGTTAATCTAAAAATGAGCACGTTGGTGAGTGTGAATGTGACTCCCCAGAAAGCAGCTGGCTGCAGTTCTCTTTCTTGGCCTATCAAGGGTAGTTCCGTATGCTTTGATAGCCCTTCATCCTGGAATTAGGGTTGACACTATTTGAGGAAATATGAAAAAACTAACCAGACATGTGGTTAAGGAGAAAACCACTTAACTTTTTGAGATGGGCCAGGGCCAAAGGAGTGACCACTTACAAGAGGCAAATGGGGGGTCTCCTTTTAGTTCTTTGAGGAATCTTCATAATAGTTTCCATAGACGTTGTGCTGCTGGCAGCCCCATCAATAGCGTGCAGATCTGCCTTTCTCTGCACATCCACACCAGCATCTATTATTTGGGGACTGTTGGATAAAAGCCGTTCTCACAGGGATTAGCTGACATTTCATTGTGGTTTTGATCTGCATTTCTCTGATCATTAGTGATGTTGAACATTTTTTCGTATGTTTATTGGCCTGTAGTCTATTTGCTTTTGAAAACTTTTTGTTCATGTCTTTTGCCCGCTTTTTATTGGGGTTGATTTTTTTTTTTCTTACTCATTTGTTTGAGATCTTTGGAGACTCTGGTGATTAGCCCTTTATTAGATATACAGTATGTAAATGTTCCTTCCTTGGCTATGCAGAAGGTTTTTAATCTAATCAGCCCCATTTACTTATTTTTCTTGTTGCTATGATTGCCCTTTGCGTCTTCTCCATAAACACTTTGCCTAGACCAACATCTAGAGGAGTTTTTCCAAATTTTTCTCTAGAATTCTTATGGTTTCATGTCTCAGATTTAAGTCTGCTATCTATCTTGAACTGACTTTAGTGAGTGGTGAGAGATATGGATCCTGTTTCAATCTTCTACATGTGGCTGTTCAATTTTCCTTATATCATTTATTGAATAGGGCTCCTTTCTTCAATGTATACTGTCTGCTTTGCCAAAGGTAAGTTGGCTGTATGTGGATGGTTTTATATATGGGTTCTCTGTTCTATTGGTCTATGTGTCTATTTTTGTGCCGGTGCCATGCTGTTTTGATTACAATAGTCTTGTAGTATAGTTTAAAGTCTGGTGAAGGGATGCCTTCAGATTTTGTCACTTTTCCTTAAAGTTGCTTTGGCTATTAAGGCTCTTTTCTGCTTCCAAACAAAGCACAAAGGCTCGGTGCCTGTAGCACAGTGGTTATGGTGCCAGTCACATACACCAAAGTTGGTGGGTTTGA
The DNA here is from genome assembly GCF_000181295.1 of Otolemur garnettii. Classification (NCBI taxonomy): domain Eukaryota; kingdom Metazoa; phylum Chordata; class Mammalia; order Primates; family Galagidae; genus Otolemur; species Otolemur garnettii. Next base: position 9,809,768 of record NW_003852434.1, read on the forward strand.
ACCTGGCCCTGCCAAGCTAAACAACAGCTCAAGAGTTTGAGGTTCCTGTGAGCATCTCAGCACTCATGTGGGGGCGACATATGAAACTCTGTCTCAAAAAACAAACAAAGCACAAAGTTATTTTTTCTAGATCTAAATGGTGGTGTTTTGTTTTGTTCTGTTTGTTTGTTTGTTTTTGAGACAGAGCCTCAAGCTGTCCTCCTGGGTAGAGTGCTGTGACATCACAGCTCACAGCAATCTCCAACTCCTGGGCTCAAGTGAGTCTTCTGCCTCAGCCTCCCAAGTAGCTGGAACCACAGGCACCTGCCACAATGCCTGGCTATTTTTTGGTTGCAGCTGTCATTGTTATTTGGCAGGCCAGGCTGGATTCAAATCCGCCACCTTAGGTGTATGTGGCTGGCGCCTTAGCCACTTGAGCCATAGACACAGAGCCTAAATGGTGATGTTTTGATGACTTTGGGTATGTTGATTCTAGAGATCCGTTGAGGAAATTAAAGGTATCCAAATGGGGGAAGAGCAATTCAAACCATTGCTCTGGCTGATGATTTTTTTTTTTTTTTTTTTTTT
>NW_003852434.1:9811082-9814994 GCF_000181295.1 Otolemur garnettii
GCCCAACTGCTTCCTTAGTCTGTCAAAAGATATTTATAGAACATGAATATGTACAGGAATTGTGTTAAATTCTGACTGCATAGGTACAATCTTACTACCATGAAGCATTTCAGAGAAGATGCTTATTAAATAAGAAATTAGATAAAGAATTAAAATGTGAAAAGAGTTGCTAAGGAAGTAAAGGGTTTCTTGATAAAATACAATTGGGTCCTCTATTCTAATTTTAGGAATCAAGGAAGGTTTTTCTAAGATAGATAATTCCTTACAGGAGATAGATTTATTAATCTGATATTATTAAATAATTTTCTAATCCCAAAGGAGTCTCAAGTTCTTGAGCAATTGCTCTGTTAAGATTATCAACTCACGTGGCCTTAATATTCAGGAACTGAAGAATTCATATTAAACCACATATAAGAAACCAAACCCTCTCTAAGTTGTTATCGCAGGTGAACCTTGTAAAGAGGGCCAAAGTCAGCACAGCAGTCTCTGCTACCAGCTAGAAAATGACCTTCTGGTCTTTCTGTTAGTTTCTTTGCAAAAAGTCTAACCTTGTTTTTAACAATCTTTGATAAGGGACTCTCATAGTGTTCGTATGCTATAGGTATCAAAAAGTAGGAGAAAACTTTGGAAATGGATTATGTTGAAAGATTTTCGATAAAATCTTTTGAAAAATGTGTAAAGATATAATAGAAAATATGGACCAGATATGATTAAGACTTTCAGTGTGGCAGAACCTGGCACTGGTAAGAGCCAGGGAGAGGAGCTGAGTTCAGACTCAGCTCTCCTTGCAAGCCCCAGGCCTCAGGGAAGTTGCACGATAGCTTTATGTCCCATTTTTGTCTTGTGACAAGGCACAATGAAAGCCCCTCCAAAGGGTTGGAGTGAGGCTTAAATGAAATGACACATCTATAGAACTCAGGATCACATCAGGAAAATGGCAAAAAAAATTAAATGTTAGATATCATTATACTAACAAATGCACACTGTTAAATTGAGTTTAGCCTAGAGAGGTACCCTCTTATGTATGTTAAGTTGGGCCAGAAGGGTTCTCCGTGCACCATGAACTGAACTCTGACTGGACCAGTAAACAGACTGTGACCCACTCCTATGTCAGTCGCTGAGCTCCAGCCAATCACAGGCAGCCAGTTATTCAAAGGTGCTCCAACGATGGCAAACCCCAAGCTACAACCGCTGCAGCTGTTTCTGTACCTGCTCTGTCTTCAGTGGGTCACTTTCCTTTTTCTCTCCATAATTGGCTCTGTCCATGAGGCAGTGCTGTAGTCTATCTGAACCCGTTCTTGCTCAGAATTGCCCAATTCACAAATTGTTCTTTGCTCAATTAAACCCTATTAAATTTAATTTGTCTAAGATTTTTATTTTAACAAGACCAATGGATCATTTAAACTCCAAAGCCCGGATCTAGTGAAAGCGAAGTTCTGCATTTGACTTAAGACTAAACAGCGTTTTCATGAGTTCACGGAATAAACGTTATGTGCATAAGTATAATAGTGTTGTACTTAACTTCTCTGAGCCTAATTTTCTCATGTATATAACAGATATATTAAAATTCAGTTTAAAGACTAGATACATAGATCAAATGAAACAGTCCAGAAAAAGTCCCACAAATGAGCTTATCATTCTCAATTTTAAAATCCTATGGGGGCACAAATGTTTGGGGTTATAAAGCAAACACCGATTATTCAATGCTTGAATTAGGGTCATAAGTTTGCCTATCACCCAGATAGAGTCTACTATACCTGAAAGATGGGTTTCTCTCATCCCTGCCTCCCCCTTCCTCCTGCTGAATTTCCAGAGGTTTACTTCCCTCTGTGCTCATCAGTGAGTCCCAGTTTAATAGTGAGTACATGTGTCTGTTTTTCCATTCTTTAGATATTTTAGGACAATGGTCTTCAAGTCCACCCAAACTGTTTCATCCTTCTTCATGGCTCAGTAATATTCCATGATATACGTGTATATACCACACTTCATTAATCCACTCATGAATTGATGGGCTCCTGGATTGATTCCACATCTTTGCAGTTGCCAACTGTCTGCATAAAACATTCAAGTCAGGAGTCTTTTCAACATGACTTTTTTTCCTTAGGGTAAATATCCAGTAGTTGAATTGCTGGATCAAATGGTAGGTCTACTTTTAGCCTTTGAGGAGTCTCCATTCAGTTTTCCACAGAGGGTGTGCTAATTTGCATTCCCACCAACGGTGTGTAAGTGTTGGAGCGTTTGCTTCTCTCCACGTCCACACCAGCTTCTATTGTTTTGAACTCTTTAATACATGTTTAAAAGCCATTCTAATGGGTAAGTTGATATCTCATTGTGGTTTTAATTTGCATTGTCCTGATAATTAGCGACCTTGAGCAGTTTTTCGTGTTTATTGGCCATTACTCTATCATCTTTTAAAAAGCTTCTGTTCGTGTCTTTTGCCCACTTTTTAATGGGGCTGTTGGCTTTTTCCTTGCTTATTTTCTTGAGCTCTTTATAGAGCCTCCTTATTACCTCTTTATAGAATGTATGGCTTGTGAATATTTTGCTCCATTCTATAGGTTGTCTATTTGCTCTATTGCTTATTTCCTTAGCTGTGAAGAAGCTTTTTAACTTAATAGAGTTCTGTTTTATTTATTCTATTGTTGCTGTGATTGCCTTTGGGGTGTTTAAAAATTCTTTGTCTAGGCCAATATCTAGAAGAGTTTTTTCCTACAATTTCCAACATTTTCTTCTAGAATTCTTACAGTTTCATGACTTAGATTTAAGTCTGTTATATATCTTAAATTAATTTTTGTGAGTGGTGAGAGACATGGATACTGTTTTATTCCTCTGCGTGTGACAATCCAATTTTCCCTGTGCCCTTGATCGAATAGGGCTTCTTCTCCACAGTGTATATGTCTGCTTTGTTGAAGACTAGTTGGCTGCCTGAGGATGGTTTTGTATCTGGGTTCTCTGTTCTGGTCCATTCGTCTGTGTCTCTATTTTTGTGCCAACACCGCGCTGCTTTGGTTACTATGGCCTTGTAATATATAGTTTGGAGTTTGATACTGTAATGCCTCCAGATTTGTTCCTTTTAGTTAAGATTGCTTTAATTATTCATGCTCTCTTCTGGTTCCAAATGAAGCATAGAATTTTTTTTTTTTTTTTTTTTTTTTAGGGCTGTGAAATATGGCTTGACGTTTTGATAGGGATTGCATTGACTCTGCAGATCACTTTTGGTAACATGGACATTTTAACAACGTTGACTACTGATCCATGAACTTGATGTGGTTTTTGTTTCTTTTGTGTGTGTGATTTTTTTCCTGAGTGTTTTGTAGCTCTCTTTGTAGAGATTTTTCACCACCTTGGTTAAGTGTCTTCCTAGATACTTTATTTTCTTTGTAGCTACCACGAATGGTATTGAGTCTTTGATTTGACTCTGAGCCTGCCTATTATTGGTGTATAAGAATGCTACTGATTTGTGTACTTTGATTTTTTTTAACCTGAAACTTTGCTGAACTTGTTTATTAATTCTAGGAATCTCTAGAATTAATAGTCCTTGGGGTTTTCTACATATAAGATCATATTGTCACCAAAAGCCCATAGTTTTATCTCCTCTTTCCAATTTGGATACTTTTTATTTCTTTCTCTTGCCTAATACTGCTGGCTGGGACTTCCAGCACTATGTTGAATAGAAGATAGAAGTGGTCACGCTGGGCACCTCATCTTTTTCTAGTTCTTAGTGGGAAAGCTCTCAACTTTTGCCGGTTCAGTATGATGTTGACTATCGTTTGTCTCATATGGCTTTTATAACCTTGAGATATGTTTCTTCTATGCCCAGCTTGTGGAAGGTTTACTTATCATAAAAGGGTGTTAAATTTTGTCACATACTTTTTCTGCATCTATTGAGATGATCATATGGTCTTTGTTGTT
>NW_003852434.1:9815418-9816610 GCF_000181295.1 Otolemur garnettii
AGAAGTTTGATAGTTTTTACATGACTAAACAAGCACATAATTACCATATAGTCTTGTTAATTCCACTGCTAGATATTTTCCCCCCAAAATAAAAACATATAAGCACCTGTGCTATATCCATACTGTGGAATGTGACACAGCAATACCAAAGAATAGATTGGTGATACACAGGATAATATGGACAGTCTTAAATGCATTACCTGAGGTGAAAGAATCCAGACTCAGAAAGTTACATGCTGGCCAGGCACAAAGGCTCACGCATGTAATCCCAGCACTTTGGGAGGCTGAGGCAGGAGGATCATTTGAAGACAGGAGTTTGAGACCAGCCTGGGCAATGTAGTGAGACCCCTTCTCTTCAAAAATAACATTAAAACAAACATTTGCCAAGCATGATGACACAGGCCTGTAGTCCCAGCTACTCTAGAGTCTGAGGTGGCAGGATCGCTCAAGCTCAGCAGTTCATGGTTACAGTGACTGTAGTGTAATAATAAAATGCTATTTAGTATTAGACCCAATATAGGACAAAACTGCACTCCAGCCTGGGGGACAGAGCAAGACCTTGTCTCAACAAAAACAAATAAACCAAAAAAACTACTGTATGATTCAATTATATTCCTTTCACTCTGGAAAAGGTAAAATTATAGTGGCAAGAAATAGTGGTAGGGAAGGTATTAACTCTAAAAGACACAGGAAATAAAACCATTTAATACATAGGTTGCCTTGACTGTGGTGATGGTGACATGACTGCACGAACTTGTCATACCAAGTAGAACTGAGCTAGAAAACAAACAAAATTAACCTCATTGGGTTGTTCAAGTATTAAATGAGAAAACAGATGCACAGGACCTCAGAACAAGGCTGTACCCAGCCAGGGGGCAATAGGTGGTAGCTGTGATGACTGACTGGTAAGACCTTTTATTAATTTCACAGTAAACCCTAAAATGGGAGAGAAAACACAACTTAGTTCTAGGAGGACTCAGGAAGTTCAAACTATGGACTAAAACCGGCAGAAATTTACTTAAAGGAAATGAAATACTTTAAATTTTCATACCTTAATTGACCATCTATACATGATAGAAGTTAACTTGTTTTGAGAGCAGTTAGGAAGAGAAAGAGGAGGGAGCTTGTGTTAGGAACCAGCTCAGTATGAGTTAGTTATATGGCTTTATTACTTAAAGAAAATACAGGCTGC
>NW_003852434.1:9817229-9823823 GCF_000181295.1 Otolemur garnettii
TGCCCTTTCTCTCCCACTGAAATAATTACTTATACACACATACTTACTCTTCCCCTCAGTCCTTAGTCTAGCTCTCACCACTTCATTGAAACAGTATTGTCTCAGACCACCAATAAATTTATGTTGTCATGGCTAATCCGTGATATTCAGTTCTTTCCAAATTAGCCCTCAGCAGGACCCAACATCTCTTTCCTCGTGCAACGTTCTCTTCCCCTTGGATTCTGGGAAACCTCCTCTTCAAACCCTCCTATCCTTTGGTGACTCCTCCCAGTCTCCTTCATCGGCTAGTTAGCTCCCAAACTCCACCCCTACACACACTTCTTCAATAGAAAACAAATTTTACTTGAGCACGTGTCTGCTAGCACCTAACTTACTGCTATGTCAGGACGTGAGATGAACAGAGAGATATGTGCAACTTCCATGTGACTTTCTTAAAAGGAAACTATCATTAACATCTTACATTTGTTACAATTAATAAACTAATATTGATGCAATAATATTAACTAAAGTCCATACTTCATTCATATCTCCTTAATTTTTACCTACTGTCTGTTTCCTATTCTAGGAGCCCCTCCACATATCCTCAGGTGATACCACGACATATCTTTAGGTGACACCACAACATATCCTCAGGTTCACCACAACATATCCTAAGGTGACACCACAACATATCCTCAGGTTCACCACAACATATCCTCAGGTGACACCACAACATATCCTCAGGTGATACCACAACATATCCTCAGGTGACACCACAACATATCCTAAGGTGACACCACAACATATCCTCAGGTTCACCACAACATATCCTAAGGTGACACCACAACATATTCTCAGTTTCACCACAACATATCCTAAGGTGACACCACAACATATCCTCAGGTTCACCACAACATATCCTAAGGTGACACCACAACATATCCTAAGGTGACACCACAACATATCCTCAGGTGATACCACAACATATCCTCAGGTGACACCACAACATATTCTCAGGTTCACCACAACATATCCTCAGGTTCACCACAACATATCCTAAGGTGACATCACAACATATCCTCAGGTTCACCACAACGTATCCTCAGGTGACACCACAACATATCCTAAGGTGACACCACAACACATCCTCAGGTTCACCACAACATATCCTTAGGTGACACCACAACATATCCTAAGGTGACATCATAACATATCCTCAGGTTCACCACAACATATCCTGAGGTGATACCACAACATATCCTAAGGTGACACCACAATATATCCTCAGGTTCACTACAACATATCCTAAGGTGACACCACAACACATCCTCAGGTTCACCACAACATATCCTAAGGTGACACCACAACACATCCTCAGGTTCACCACAACATATCCTAAGGTGACACCACAACATATCCTCAGGTTCACTACAACATATCCTAAGGTGACACCACAACATATTCTCAGGTTCACCACAACATATCCTCAGGTTCACCACAACACATCCTCAGGTTCACCACAACATATCCTAAGGTGACACCACAATATATCCTAAGGTGACACCACAACACATCCTAAGGTGACACCACAACATATTCTCAGGTTTACCACAACATATCCTCAGGTGATACCACAACATATCTATAGGTGACACCACAATATATCCTAAGGTGACACCACAACATATCCTCAGGTGATACCACAATATATCTATAGGTGACACCACAATATATCCTAAGGTGACACCACAACATATCCTAAGGTGACACTACAACATATCCTCAGGTTCACCACAACATATCCTCAGGTTCCTTTTGGCTGTGACAGGTTCTGAGACTTCCCTTGTTTTTGATGACCTTGACAGTTCTGAGAAGTACTCATCAGGTCTTTGGCAGATGGCCTCTCCATTTGGATTTGTCCAATATTTTTCTCATCATTAATGTGGGGCTACAGACTGTGGAGAGGAAGACCACAGTTGGAAAGTGCCATTTTCTTCACATACTATCACAGGTAAATACTAGCAATGTGACTTGTCACTGTTCAGTTGACCTGAGTCACCTGACACCAACATTATTTTGTCCTACTCGTTCTCAGCACATTGACCTTCTGTACATTCCTAAACTCACCAAGTTCTCTTCCCAACATGTGGCTCCCTCTGTCGAGAACGTTCACTTCTCCACCCTCCACTAGCACCTGCTCCTACCTCAGATCTCTGGTCCTCTCACCTTCTCAGCAAACACTTCTCAGAAGCACCGTCCAAGTCAAGTTTACTTTGTTTATTGGTGGGTTGCTTTTCCATCTTATGACACATTTTTGTAGAATCGTGGAATCATGTTTACTGCACTTATTTGTTTATAATGGTCCAATCATCAGTGTGATGTTTTAACTCTTTCTGCCACTGAACCACAAACTCCACGGAGCAAAGACTATGCTTTGTTGCTTGTTCCTCCTATGTCCCACTGAGTGCCCTTGATACCTAAGCAACGCCTGACACAGAGTAGATGCTCAAGAAATAATTGTTTGATAATTGTCCATTAAACGAAATAGTAATTTAAAAAAATATTTGGATTGAAATAAATTCCCACTCGATATCTGTAGCATACCACACCAAAGCTCCTCAACCCCTCTAATTTCAATAACAGTTTTGGTAAAAGTTCCAAATACCCTCCCTGGACCATGAGGAGCCATTCCTAGAGCTGATGAAACACACAGCATATAACCAGAGATATGAATTGTACTTAGAAAATATAGGAGAGCTGTAAACATGAAGAATGATATGCAGATTACACTCAAAATTCACTATATCCACCATAGGAATAGAATTAGAGATCTGATTGAATAAGCAAACACATGAACACAAAAAGAGCTTATGTTGTCTCTACTGAAGATTGTTGAGGTGGGTTGTGGATTGAACTTTGGGGTTTGTCTTTTGACCCAAGCAAACTAGCAGTAGCTGCCCTCTGCAGCCCCAGGCCTTGTGTCACCTGGGGCCACACCCTTTCAGTCTTGCCTGTTCACAGGCTTCACAATCATGTCACACCTGCACCTGTCACCACCCAACCACTGCCCTGTGGTGTTCAAGACTTCCGGATACAGAACCTTAACGGTCATACAGATTCTGTGCAAACTGAAAGTAGAGAAACATGCCAATTCTGTGATCTGTTGTTCGCATATTTTTACAAAAGAAAACACTGGAAGGATAAAATAAGAACTAACTAAAACTCTTATCTGTAGTGAGTAGAGTTGAGAGAAATACAGTGAGAAATAAGGGATACAGCAATCAGTGTAACCTAATCCTGGTTCCCTCAATGAATCCCAAATAATTAAAAAAAAAAAAAAGGATACAAGTGCAAATTTCTGTGTATACTATTTTATATATACATATAGAGAATTTTGAATCATAGAAATCTTTTTATACAACAATGTAAAGTTATATAAGAAAGTAAGCCCCCAAACTGAAACCAAATACATCTGTTTATATACTAAACTAAATAACCTAACCATGAAAAGATACGTGTGTGTGTATCAGGGCCAGGCACAGTGGCTCACACCTGTAATCCCAGCACTTTGGGGGCCAAAGCAGGTGGATTGCCTGAGCTCATGGTTCAAGACCAGCCTGAGCCAGAGCAAGACCCTGTCTCTAAAAATAGTCAAGCATTGTGGTGGACACCTGTAGTCCCAGCTACTGGGAGGCTGAGGCAAGAGAATCACTTAAGCCCAAGAATTTGAGATTTCTGTGAGCTATGACACCATGGCAGGGTAAGAAAGTGAGACTCTGTCTCAAAAAAAAAATGTATATATATATACTTTAATATGTATTACATATACAATTAATATTTTAAAATATACATAATATTAAAAATATATATGTATTTTGAGCATAATACTCTAGCTATATTTCCTGAGTAGGATGTAGTCTAACGAGAAAAAACAACTTGCAGAAAATTTTAAACTTGATTTAGATGTAATACTTGTGTTATACTTTAAAATACCATTTTATGTATCTTATAGGAAAAAAGAATTACATAAATATATTAAAACTATTAGATACTGAGATTTTTCTGCATAAAAATTACATATATATATACACATATATCCAAAAGGTTAAGAAAATCCTGTAATATAAAATTTAAAATGTAACTTTTCATAGAAATGCAACACACACAAACACACTCTAGATTTTATTGACAAGTCATAGAATTAACGGCAGTCCTATGGCAATGAGCATACTAATCCTTTTTGGAATGCCAGGCTTTTTTGAGATAGTGGCTGATTTTAGACGTAGGACAAGAGAGTACTAAGTAAGCCCAAGACATTTTATCACGTCAGGAAGCAAAGAAAGTGTCAAAAACCAATGAAGTTTTGCATGGATGTTATTCAGAAACAAAAAAAAGTTTACATGGGGGACAATTGGCGAAACTTGGATATGTGGTCTCCTTGTTAACTTGGTAGTGATATTACGTTTATGTAGAAGAATGCCTTACTTTTAGGACCTAAATGCTGAAATAATTAGAAATGTTTTCATCTTAGTGACTTATTTTCGAATGATTCAGTAAAATATCTATTTATATACATATAAACACAAAGTAAATATGGCAACATATGTATAATTATTGGATGTGAATTGTGGGTCTACATGTGATTACTAGTCTTTCAACTTGTCCATATCTGAACGTTGACGATATTATGTCAACACAGGTCTACCAGAGCCAAGAGCACAGAATGGAGCTGACGTTCCCCCCTCAGGTTGAGTTTAGTCCTCTGATCCTGGAACAACAGAAAAAGAGACGGGGAGAGGTAGTCACAGAGGGTCAAAGAGAAATGGAGGCATTAAAAACAGCTTCCTACAAGCCAATATCCTAACAGCTTGCTCATCAGATTAGTGTGATTATTTCTTTATTAGGCCTTATTGGAGCTGTCATCTGGTATCAATTAGGTCAGTTATAGTCTGTCATGTCCACCGGAGGGAAATGAAGCAGGGTCCATCATGGCACAAGGACGGCGTGATCAAAGCATTGGAAATCCTGGCTACTCATCATTTAACTCTCATCCAGTCAACCCGGCTCCCCCTGGCCTCCCACTCAGGGTAAACGCAAAGGAGTAGAAGGACAGGAGAATTACTGCCAAGCAGTTCTTAAAAATCTTGTTTCAACTGTGAAACCAAATCAAGTCATTAGTGTGGTGATGAGTTATAAAGAAAATACACTGAAATATTATTGTAGGGACTAAAAAAGGTAACAAAAGCATAACCCATTTTAAGGATGCTCCTTAATGATTTATGTTATGTGTCATGTGTTAAATATGTACATACTGTGAATAATTCTCCACAAAAAATAGGGGCAATAAAAATGGGTCTCTGAATATTTTGCTACAGTGCAAAAAGTTGGCCTAGGTAGTATAGAGTTAGGGAGGGGAGAGGGGAGGGGAAAGGGGCCAGTGGGCTTTCACCTAGCAGGCACCATGTGAGGGTGCAGGGCGCTCTCCTGGGTGACGCCCTCAGCTACAACTCGGACCTCACCTAACAAACAAACATGCAACCTCATTCTTTGTACCCTATGATAATCTGAAATTTAAAAAAAGAAGAATTAAAAGAAGAGCATCTTAAGTAGACTTAAATTGAGTTGAGTAGACAGCTTTGAGCCTTAAAGATAAGCAAAATCTTTAGACCAAAATTGCGGCTGGGTATAAATCTTTCCAAAGTGAGTTTACATCAGGTTGACTTGATTCTATTTCATCCCATTTAACAGGTAACAGAGGAAGCAAGGAAGACCCAGAAATCCAATTTAGTATAGGTATTGAAATGTCAGAAAATTACAGAATTGAGGTTGTGATAATTACCCCCCAAAATTGCACTATGGTGAAATTTTATTTATTCATCCCTGATAGTTAATAAGGGGTTTGGACTAATAGTTATGAGTATGACATAAATGGAGTATCAATTATAATAAATCTTATTTTTGTCAATTTTAAAATTTGACCTAAATATGCCTCAAACTTAACAAAGCTTTCTGTAATGACTCAGAAAAGCTTTTCAGTATTTTACAGACTTTTACACGTACAGACTGAGCTGAATATATAATCACCACAAACTATGCTAAGTTGTTAACCTAGCAAAAAGGCAGCTTAGAACTTGTCACTTCTTTCTTTTCCTAAATAGAGCACAAAAATGGGGACTGTGGGGTGGGGAAGCACATAATGTATATTGGGGTCTTACTGGTAATTTGGATTACACGGGATTGGAGGTCCACCTGCGTGAGGACACGTGACTTTGATCTGTGCTCTGGCCCTGGTGCTGGCAGGACAGTAAAGATCTGACCTGTCTTGGACAACGCATTTAATCCTTCTGGGCCTCAGTCTGTCATCTATGAATGAGGAGAGTATATATTACCAGATAACATCTAAGTTACCACTCAGCTTTAAGTTTTGTACCTTTTATGACTTAATTACCTCCCTCTAAAGTCTCTACCCTTAACAGGAAGGAATTAGATAGGTGAACATCAAAACAGGAAAAGTGGTATCAGATTCTGCTACACTTCCTCCCTCCCTTCCTTGCTCCCTCCCTCCCTCCCTCCCTCCCTGCCTCCCTCCCTTCCTTCCTCCCTCCCTCCCTTCCT